>NW_028318060.1:13885000-14185000 GCF_062004578.1 Staurois parvus
TCATATCAGAGATTATTAATTCGTCTGGTCAGATATGATTATCTCATGGATTTTAGGAGTCTCCACTTGGGCCAACAGATAATATATAATCCAACCCAAACAATGTTTCACGGACTTTTATAAAATGTGTAAATTCCCTCTCTATGGGATAAAATAAATGCCAAACATCAGTAACATTCAAGGTTTTAACCATATTGAAAAGTGGTGTTTTGGATGGTTTAACTCCTATTTAACTTTATTAATGATGTGTCTCTCATATTTTTCATCTTCAATTATGGACATTACATCACTGAATTCCATCCCTATTATATGAGAAGTACAGTATATGGTTCTGACATTACCCATGAATTCACCTCTTGACAAAAAATTGTTCCCTGTGTATTGGGGGTATATGAATTTGTTGATACAAGTTTCTTGTCTCCCACCCAAAATATTAGAGTAATTTTATAGCCTATCCCATCTTGTCTGACCAATTGAACTGTGTAGGGAAGGTTCTTGTGAAGTAGAACTAACACCCCTGCTTTCTGATCCAGAGAGGGTGACCCAAAAACCTGTCCCACCCATTATTTCTTTCTCACATGGGAGATGTGTTTCCTCTAGAAGTCCTAAATCTGCATGTAAGCATTTTAAATGTCTCAATACCTTCTTCACATTCCAGTGGTATTATCTTCATACTTTATTTAGAAAAACTTTTGAACTATAAACTTAATGCTAGTACAGTATATACAGTGCTCAGCATAAATGAGTACACCCCAACAGATTTGTCAGAAAACCTTTATTTTCCTTTCAGAATCAACATTTGCTATGGGACACTATACTACAAAATACTCCCACAAATGCAGGCCATTGGTTGCAAACAAGATTTGTTAATTTGCACACACAAATAAGTATTCCTAACAAATTCATTCAAGACCATGTTGCAAAAATGAATACACCCCAATGACAGTCTAAGGAGCAAAGCTACATTTTAGATAACAAAATCCTAATTAACAAGAATTCAACTACAGGTGTGTCTAATTATTCATTAAATAGGTGTCCAGCAGACAGTTGATTATAAAAGGGCATTAATTAACAAAGAAAACCACTTCCTATTTCATGCTGTCAGCAATGGCACCACATGAAAGAGAAATGTTGCAAGGCCTGAGAAAGAAAATAATTACTTTACAGAAGAAAGGTGAAGGCTGCAAAAAGTGATACAAAAATTTAACAATGATGGAACTGCAACCATCTCTCACAGATGTCCAGGACATCCACGGAAGTTAGCACCTCAACAGAAGCATCTTCTGATGAGAAAGGTTGAGGAAAATCACCATGCAAATGGGCTGATTCTTTCCGTGACACAATACACAATTCCTCTGAGTACACTGCAGAGGAATGGCATGCATGGCTGTCATCCATGAAGAAAGCCTCTCCTAAATCCCATGCACAAAAAAAACATAGAATTTGCCAGGGCCCATGCCGAAAAAGTAGAAGACTACTGGGACTCTGTACTCTGGAGTGATGAGAGCAAGATAAATGTTTTTGAAACTGATGGCTTTAAAAATGTATGGCATCACAAAGGTGAGGAGTACAAAGAAAAATGCATGGTGTCTACAGTGAAACAAGATGGTGGTAGTGTCCTTCTGTGGGGCTGCATGAGTGCTGCTGGTGTTGAGGAGCTACACTTCATTGATGGTATCATGAATTGACAGATGTACTGCTCTATATTGAAAGAGAATATGCTACCATCACTCCATTCCCTTGGTCATCATGCACTTTTCCAATGTGACAATGATCCAAAACACACATTAAGGCTATGCTTGCATTAATGAAGAACAGGGTGAAAGTGATTCAGTGGCCAAGTATGTGTCCTGATCTGAACCCAACTGAACTCCTATGGGTAATTATGAAGAGACAAGTTGAGCATCACTCTCCATCCAGCATCCAGGCTCTAAAAGAGGTTGTTACTGAAGAATGGAAAAAGATAGATGTTGCAATAGGTTGCCGGCATGTTCATTCCATGCCTAGAAAACTTGGTGCTGTCCTTACAAATCATGGAGGTCATAAAAATACTAGATCTAGTAGTTATTATTAACCTTACTTTCATGTAATGAGCTAAACAATGTTCTATAAACTTTTGTCAAAATTTTAGAAATTGTTCTTGTGTTCATTGAGATATTGATTAAAATATTACTTTTCAAAAGGGGTGTACTCATTCATGCTGAACACTGTACCTTATTGCTGTCTGCATGGACACTCCACTTCACTACAGACCTCAATTCATGTAAGCTATAACAAGAAAAATTAAACAAAAATCAATTACTTCCCATTTTCCATATATCCTTGCCGAAAGAGAACATCAGACTCCCTCCAATATCTCTCCATTCCCTTTTCTGTTTCTTTTGCCCTTTCTCTCTTTTCTCTCCTTTCCTTCTCAAACATGACTGTTGTATTCAGACAATATTGGTTTATCCCAACTTTAAAATTCCCATTATTTTCAATAACTAATTTCTTCTATTTATGCTGAGTACAGGAAAAAAGTGGAGGTTTTGATACACACATCAGAACAAATATGTATATTATTATTATATTTTTAGAGGTACAGTAGTGGTAGTTCCCAGACTGGCCTGAAATGACCATAATATATAGCAGGACCCTTGCTAAAAAAGTGTTTAAAAATGACATTAGGGACAATTCACAAAGTGGCATCTTACCACATACAATTATGTGGTAAGATACCACAGCGTTTTTCAAAAAGTTTATTGGCATTCACTAAAAAACGCTGCTAAAATATCACGAGTTATTTTATGAAGTCATACAGTATTTAAACAGTGAAAACATGTGGTAATGTAATCAGTCATCAGCTGTCAGTGGGTTCCACAGCTGATTGTAAAAGAATTGCCAGCAATTAAAAATTAAGAAAAAATATGGTATGAGGTCCCCCCAATCCTTACCAGCCCCTTTGGGTCTACTATGGATTTTTTGAGGGAAACCTCCATGCCAAAATAAGAAAAAAATGGCATGGGGTCCCCCCCAAAGTCCATACCAGACCCTTATCCGAGCATGTAGTCCGGGATGTCAAGAGGGGGGGATGAGTTAGCAGGGAGAGCTTAACTTTTAATTGCCGGAAATTATTCTTTTTACATTCAGCTGTCAGCGGGACACCCAGCTGACAGCTGATGACTTATCAGTTGTTAAGGACATGGCTGCCACCTGTTCCTTAACAACCATGACAGTTACTGGTTGTTAAGGATGCTGGCAGCAGTCCAGTCCTTAACAACCAGTGCACACCGCATTCCTCAACTACAACTACTTCATTACTACATGCATTTAATTATTTTTTTCCTTCTATGAATTGACTTTAACATATTTTTATGCAGTATTTATGAATTGTTTTTACTATTTGTGGTAAATACCGCATAGTAGCAATAGTCAATTGATATTTTCAGTATTGCATGCGACATGCGGTCATGTGATCGACATAATGCATGAGATAACCTTTAGTGAATTGTTCCCAACTTGTCAACTTAATAAATAAAAAATATTTCTAGGTTTAAAAGTGTGTGTATCTGTGCAATGGTGAAAAATTAAGATCCATTCATTCAGAGTTAACTAGAATAACAAATTATTATTCTACCTCTGGAGTGCAAGGGGATATGTGTTTGGGGGGAGGAGAGTCATTTAGGTTTTTTTTATTTGTATTATTTTATGTTTTACTTTTTCATTTTGCCACTGTCAGGTGTGATAGTAGTGACAGGTCCTTTTTATGGAAACATTCCAATTGAAGTCACCTCTGTTTTTAGCCCATGCAGATTGGGGATAGAGAGTCATTCCTCATAATTCTTAGTACATTCCAAGTGAAGTAGATTGAAGAACACATGTTCCCCAATTTTCTCCACTATCGAAAATCCTGAAAACGGCTTCAATCCTAACCCTTCCTGCACTGGTCTCAGGTTTACAAGAAAGCAAGGGGAATTCAGGGACTGGAGATAGAGCAGAAGAAAGAAGGAAGGATGGAGGTAGAGGAGGAGAGAATTATGCTGGCAGAATGTAGATGTGATTGAGTAGCTGTACGTACTTCTACAATAAACAGACAGTCAGCATGTTTTTTAAAAAAAGAAACACTCTTTCCGCAGAAACAGCAGACCAAAATAGATCTGGACCAGTGTTCCAGGACTCTAGATCTTACCTCAGCCCACAAAAAGCACAAAAAAGTAAGGAGTTCCCAGAAGGAAGTGCTGTAATCAGAGTGATTAGTATGATGGTTCAGTACAGCAGTGAGCATTTCACACCTTAAGGCCTTACGATTAGGCACCGTTATCATGAGAAACATATGCTAAAAAAGACCTACAGGTATCATTGTGAGTACAGGTTTGTTTAATCATTGTACTGACCCATAATAAAGCAATTATGGTGGTGGCAGTGAAAGGGTTTATTGTGACAATTTTTTTATCAGTAACAGCTCAGAGTCCTACATTGATCTTCAGAAGGTGCTGCAGCTTGAAATACAGCTACTTGAAATAAGGTTTTCAGAAGGAACTTGCTGAGAGGACTTTAATTTAGAGTGGGGGATCAAGAATTAGTTACTAAACAAAAAAATCAGGTTTTACTTGCTAAATTACATTTGAGTAATTTTCCAATATTACTAATTTTATTCTCTTTAATATATTTTTGATTGCATAATACATTCAAATCAACTAACACTCGAATGCAGGCCATAGACAGGGATAAAACTGGCCGATTTTTCGGCCAAAAAAAAAATCGGCTGATTTTCGGATAATTGGTGGGGTAATCAGTCGGCCGTTTTTCGTGATTTTGACACTTTTTTTTTATCGGTCATGTTGGAAAGAAAATCAGCCAGTTTTGTCCTTCAGCCAATTTTCGTGGCAATGATGGACAAATCTGCCGATTTTTACTGATTTTAAAGAATGCGCATGAGCAGTGACCGGCAAGAAGAAGGAAAAGGAGAAAAAGAAGAAATAGAATATGAATAAGAAGAAGAAAAAGAATATGAATAAGAAGATGAAAAGGAGAAATAGAATATGAATAAGGAGAAGCAAAAGAAGAAATAGAATATGAATAATAAGAAGAAAAAGAATATGAATAAGAAGAAAAAAAAAGAATTTCAGTCTGATATTATATTTGACATTTAAAAGTATAGCAACATTGTATCTATTTGTATCCAAATAGAAACATCTTTATCTGAAAAAGGATACAAATAGATACAATGTTGCAACTTTTTCTTATTATTATTCATATTCTATTTCTTCTTTTTCTTATTCACATTCTATTTCTTCTGTCAAATATAATAGCGGAGCTCTCTGCAGGGACACCGCTATTATATTTGCCGGCCGTAGACAGGTCGAAAATCAGCCGACTTTTTTTACCAATGGTGGTAACGTCGGCCGACTGAACGACCGAATTTTCGTTTTTCTAAAAATAAACCGGCCGGTTTTCTCTCCATCTATGGCCTGCATTAGGCAATGCTCTTAATGCCATATTTCAGGTTAAAGATAACTTATTGCAAACTGCTTTGCTATAGTAGCAGGCATTAAATCATGAAGTGAATTAATGAAAAATTATTTGGTTTGGAATCTACAGATGGATTCATGTCCCTTATACCTTCATTCCGATTGGTTGGCATACCCTAATATAAATAAACAGAGAGTCTCTATTTAAATATTCCTGTTATCCCTTGTTAATTATTTGAACTATAATTGATAGGCAATAGATAGAACTGTGCCAAAAAAGACAACATAGACCCTGTATTGCACTGTTATTAGTTATTAGTTAGCATTATTCATACAGTAGCTGTGCACTACAGAACACTTTCTCCTATGCTATAAAGATGATGGGGGGGGGGTTGTTCTGTAGTAAAACCACACATCCTGTCCTAAGAGAACAGCCCAACTCCTCCACAGATACTGTTCAGTAAGTGAGCATTGTCATCCTAGGACAGGAAGCTTGGCATTAACAAAATCACCATACGAAAATAATTACAAATTCCTGAAAAAAAGAAGACAAATGCGCCACCACATCTAAGGACCAAGCAGGAATTTATAAAAATTTTTACATACACTTTACATTTTTTACTTAGGTGTATATAATAAAATGGCAGCCTTTGGTGGCAGTGAGTAATGCCAACTTGTAAATACTGTATATACTGCCAGCCCCTGGTGGAATGTTTACAGTATTGTTTTCACTACTTACACTAATTTCTCTACATTGAACTCAAGTGCTCTTCATCTTTAGTGTTATCTCTTCAGTAGTTAAGTGCCTGCAGAGGAGTTAAAGGACTTTCAAGGGATCATGAAGAGTGCAGAATATCACCCCACTGGTTGCCTGATGCAGAAATGTACACCAATAACCATCCTGCTGAATTGTATGTATATTATTTATTTAAAATTAATAAAATGCATAATACTAAATTGTTCATGCCAGCTACACTGACAATGGTAATCTGAAAATTGGGCAAGATTAGCTTTATCTGAGACTGTCTTTGGATGCAAAATAGCACAATAGCAGGGTTCCCACCAACCAGCTTTTTTCCAGCTGTGAGAAGTTCAAACCAATATTAAAATCCATGATTAGATTATCCTAACATTTTATATTAGATTTTTTTTACATTGTTTGAATGTCAATGTATTGACAGAATGTTAATTGTACTTATTATTTATGTTATTTATTTTTTGCACTTTTGGGCTGATATATGAAGTGTTCCTGCCATCAACAGATAGGAGCAACATTTCCCACATTTTCATCATGTTTGTAATTTCAGGGGGATCCTTCTGCACCCACTGCAACACCAGTGTAATAAGGTGACAACGCTTAACTGGTAGGTTTGAGGATTCAGGCAGAAGGACAGGTGATAGAAATTCACCAGAGTTTCTGTATTGAACATTTTAGTTGCCTATATCTGCTACCCTTTTACTAGGACAATAAATCAGATTAACTAGTCTGAAATCCATGAACGTGTAAACACTATATAGATTGCATGCAATACAAAATTCTAATATATTCTAATACTTCTTAAGTACTTTGTATGCTTATTTAGCCTTCTATGAGTTTACTTCGCATGAACAGGTGGCAACCTCTGTTTTTATTAATAATATATTAAAGCTTTTAGAGACATTCCTCTTAAATCAACATTAAAGCAGAACAGTGAGACAATAATTAACTATGTACTTTCTACCATTATTTAGATCTCTAAGATAGGCAGAAACAAATTCTGGAAACATATTAGCTTGTTGCTAAACCTTCATATGTGCTTTTCCTTGGTGCAGTCTGGATTCATTTATCATTGGAGCAGAACTGCTTGCAACATGGCATGCATGCTAATTGCAGCACAATCGCAATTGTTTGAAGCCCATCTGCATGAAAACAAAAAAGTCCACCCTTGCAATGCAGTCAATTGCTCGTTATCTCTAGGGCATTTCAGAACAGTCTATATCATATATCTTATAACCCACTCTGCTGCTCTCCTTCTTTGCACAAAGCTTTGGTCTGTGGGTGAATTTTGGTATAATTACATATGATACAGGGATTTTAACAGACTGAACTATTCATCAAAAGTTGCAGTTATAGGGTTAAGACAAACCATTTAACACTGACAGGGGTGCTTACAATGGTCAGCTTTTATTTATTTATGTGGAAACTTTATCCAAAAAGGAAAAAAACATTGCGGTAACTACTTAAAAAGTATTAGCTGGTGTTGACCTCCTGTTATTTTTAGAGGGGCACCTCCATTGAAACTATATGTAGCCCCCATGTCATAGCTCCTCCTAAGAAACCTTCTTTGTTTCAGCAGCTCAAGGGTTATTTCCCATGTAGGAGGTGTGTAGTATGTAAACATAATATATGCAAGAATAGAAAAATGGAGACTTTTCATTCTATAGTAACCAACTAATCATTTAAGGTTAAAAACTTTATTACCTGCCCCACGAAGAATGTGGTTTATTTAATTCAATGTCCTTGCGGGTTTCAATATGTAGGACGTACCGTAAGGACACTACAGACCAGGCTAAAGGAGCATATTGCTAACATTAAGAAAGGTTTTCCTAACCATAGTGTCTCCAAACATTATGCCTGTCACGATCTAACGGTAGCTCTATGGATCCACAGTCTGGGATTCCCCAGGGTGCAGAGTCTAAGCCCCAGTCTGCTTGTTCACCAGATCCCCTGATGGTGGCGATGGAATTGGAGCAGGCTGAGGTCCCCGGGTACACCCAAACTGTAATGGAGAGGACCGCTAGTGGAACGTAGCTGGGTAAGAGCCTGATGTGAAGAGGTAGGGAAGACCTGAGCGGTAAACGGATGGATCCGTGCAGGATGGCTGGATGCGGATACACTGTGCGGAGTAGCGGAGTCAGACAGGCCGGGTCGGTAACTATGGAGGCAGAACGGAATCAGAGCAGCAGACAAAGGATAGTCGGGTCACAGGCCAAGTTCAGCAACAGGAGGTCAGACGATCAGGAGCAGGCAGAAGAGTGGTCAGAGGCAAGCAAGGGGTCAGGGCAGGAGACGGTCAGCAGTAATCAGGAGCAGGCTGGGTTCGGCAACAAAGGTACACACACAGGATAAGGACACAAGCAGAGGATAAAAACCATACGGCAACTTGGACATTGCAATGGCCAGTTTAAATAGCCCGCCCAGTGCCGACAGGTGTACCTGGGTCCTAGTGCCTGCCCAGTGACATCATTGGTGACAGGCGTGCCTGGGTCCTAGTGCCCGCCTGCCTGCATGTCTTGTTGGGATCCTACGCATGCACAGATTCGTGCGCCGCGGCAATCTTCTCGTTCCCTGACAATGCCCTTCATCATGGTAGGTATCATGAAGGAACCCTGTTAATTGGTATTGACAAATTTTCCAAGAATTGGAGGGGCAGTTATACTAAGCGTGAGATTTCTAAATTGGAAACATGGTGGATTTACATTTTAAAATCATATACACCACATGGGCTCAATATTAAATGGGACATCAATGCATTTATTAACAATAGCTAAATGTTTCTTGTTATATTTTAACCATTTTTATATATTCTTCTAACCATTTTCATGTTAATTTGAGATGTTTATATATTTCTCATTTATTTATCACATATATTTTTATTTTTTGTTTGTCATTATTATATTGGCATTTGCCATATCTTTTTTGAACACAAGATGACGCTATGACCAGTTATGCAATGTCTCGCTGTTTTTTCTCTGGATATTTATACATAATGGCTAGATTCATGTGGTTTTTAATCAGGCATCTTGGAACAGTATTCCTAATTGTTATTTTGCCTTGAGCTATAAATCATTTGATAAAAACAGGATGTGCTGTAGCGGTCCTGGGGCTTGTGCCCAGATTTTTTCTTCTGGTTCCGGTGCTTGCCCAATTATAATGGAGGGGAGGTTTCTCTTTCCCTCTATAAATATGTGCTGAGTCCTGATGCCGACCACTCCCCTGATGACGTCTTAGATGATGAAACGCGTAGGTAGGGGGAGCCAAAGCGTGTGACGTCATCGCACACCGAAACATGGTGGCCATCTTGTCGGTTTGAAACTTACCACCAGAGTCATGGTGACATGCTGTTTTTTACCTACTATGATGTACATTTTTTACTGTTTGAGGAAATAATTGTATCTTAAATTATTACACTATGAGGATTCTTTCTACCTTTTGAATTGGGTTGTCCTCTATGAGGATAACACTTATTTTAGGTTTATCCTTGAGCATATTCTGTGTGAAGATTTGGAATCAGAGAGCACTCATATCTATTGATTGCCTTTTGGGATTCACACAGTGCATTTCGACCCGTCCTTAATTGGGGGTCAACACCCTCCGGTAAGAGGAAGTGTGTTTGGTGGTGGTGAAGGATTCTTCCTCTTTCCTCTTGGCCATTCTTTTGAGATATTCATAGATGTGCTGTGGATCCAGGGGAGAGGGGTTCATTCCCTACATTACAAGCCTTGTGAATTGGACTTTCAATTTTATTACACATGTGTTTTCATTTATATATGAAATATTTGTAGTGCCACAATCCATATATGCTATTTAATAAATTTGCCTTCTCTTTGTCCCCAGTCACCCACTCTAGATTATTTTTGTAAAGGGCCTACATGCTCGGACCTGACCTTTTTACTATTAATATATTTGAAGAATTTTTGGGGGTTGGTCCTGCTATCATTTGCAATCTGTCGTTCGTTTTCATTTTTTTTTCCTTTTTGCATATTCTGTTATATTCTTTTGTTCCTTAGTGTTCCTTAATTTTTTTATTTAATAAAAGCTCTTTTCTTATTATCTATAGCCTTTTTATCTTTGGCCATAAGCCTTATAGGTTTGATTTTTAGCCTATTAAACTTGCTGCCCATGGCAATATATTTTGCAGTGTGTTCACATACAGTCTTTTTGAAGAACTCCCATATCTATGTTGTGTTTATTGATGCCAATGTGTCGTTTGCATGTTTATTGTGGTGGAAAAAACACTGAAGAATAGGAAGATTTATGGAATCTTTTGGAACCTTCTATGGATGTTGAAAGACTTGAAAGATTGATTTTCAACTATTTTACACTTATTTACTGTATCTGTGGTATTATATATTCATGCATTTTGGGAAAACTGACTTATAATGTAATTGTTTTTTTCATGTATGACATTGATATTTTTGCATTGGTGGAATTCATTATTTCAAGCATTGGTTTATTTAGTCACACATCGTGCCCCCCACCTTTTTTTATTGACATCTTCTTTGATTGTCATCAGGAGGCAGATATTCATTCGTGTTTCTGGCAGCTAGCACCTGAAAATGCACTACTGCACATACGCAGTGTGTTCTAGACAACCCCAAAGCCTCCTAGGATGCATGACATGGAATTAATTATAATATGCAAAGTGCAAAGAGTGAAATTCTTCATTAAAGAAAATGCTTTGCTGCCAAGTAGGGATGAGGTTCAAACTTATAGTGACACAGGGTTTACCACAAATAGTCTGTTCGCCCACTCACAAATTGAGTCTCTTTTTGCTGCAGCATTATTACCACCATTAAATGCTTCACACCTAGGGATGTGCATCTGCCTCCCCTCGTTAATTGCTAGGCCGTTGGCAGTCATATCTGTCTCAGAAATCAATGACGTCATTGGTTGCTAGGGAATTGGCACCATAACAACCAATGAAACTGCAAAAAAAAAAAAACCATACCAGAGAAATAAAATTCAGCACAACCCCGCTGACAGGAGATAGTTTTTTTACACTCACAGGTGTTGTTTACACTCACAGATCTCTCTCCTGTCAGCTGTTCCATTGATGAATTGCTGGCCTGGATCCAGCGATTGACACCTACAGAAGCCAATGACAGCGCCGGTAGGATGGTGCACGCGCCCACTACCCAGAAATGCAAAATTACGTATATATACATGATTTTACACAGAGTTTCCCCCCTGTAGCAGTAAAACTGCTATAGGGCAGCTGGGAAGTGGTTACAGTTCAGAATTTATGGATATTTGACATGTTTAGTGCACATGTCTGTGAATTGAACTCTCACCTACTTGATCACCACTACTACCAAGTAACAAACAAGCAGACAAAGCCTGTCAAACCTCAAAAAGACAATATTGCAATATATAAACAATATTTGAAATTGTAAAAGAATATATGTTTTGCTGCCAGTTAAAAAAATATAACTTAGCCGGTTAGTCTTTAGGAAAGCAGAACAGGCACTTTTGGGCAGCATTCTAGGGTTCAGAAGCTAATGCAGAATGGCACTTACAATTAAAAATAGAAATTACATTGAGGTTCTTTTATACTGTAACTGATATTGGATTTTAAAAAAACTTTCCTCTTCCTCCCTACCTACCTCATCTTCCTTTCTACCAGTCCACAACTCATGAAATAACTGCTTTCTCTGGTTTGCTGTGACTTTTGTATAGAGGGAGTATCCTAGCAAATCAATCCTGCTGATGGGCTTCTGCAGGGCATGAAGGAGATGTTTCATGGATTAAAAATGATAGGGGAAGGCCACCAATTTCACAACAGATGCACCTGAATACTTTAAACTTTACATTAAAAAGACAATAAGATAAGTATGTTTAAAAAAACAGTCACAGACACTACTGTGGGTCTGAGTTTATGTTCATCCTCTCAAAGCCCCATATTAACACAGCTATGGCATGTGAAGGTTTTCATTTATCCAGTTTTATGGAGTAATAGTAGTAGTCACAATAAAATGGACTTGTTCTGTAATCTTGAAGATGTTTGTAGTTTACCAAGTGACTTCACCAGTTCCTAGAGAGTCAGGAAGGTGCCCCAGCATTTTATATTTATAGGTGTGAATATAAATGCTGGGGTATCTGCTTATAGACAAAGTTATGGTTGTGTTAGTGAAATTGTGAATAATGCTGATCTTTTGATCAGAAAAGTGATTGTAAACCCTTACATATACCCAGTGAGGTGACTGGCCCCAGGTGATACACAGAGGTGAAACAAATACTCCTATATAAGTTTTACTTGTTTATCTGTAGTTTTCTCTTTTCTACATTCCTTCAAAAGAGCTGAATTTAGATAAAATCCTTCTTAGTCTGTCAGTATCACAGAGGAGGGGTTGGGGAGCTGCAGGTAGAGAATGTGTACACTGTGTGTTAGCTGACTGGAGGAAAGGGACACATCCCCTCCACACACTGCACAGGAACAAAGGAACATGCAGAGCTGTGTTGTGAGCAGAGGCAGACTGACCATTTGAGCACTCGGGCACGGCCCGAGGGCCCAGGGTCAGTAGGGGGCCCCATAAAATGCCCCTGGTACCTTTTTTGGGTGTGTTGTGAGTGTGGGCAAGAACACAGGGGCCGCATGATCCCCAATTGCCTGGGGGCCCCTTGAGTTGTCAGTCCACCCCTGGTTGTGAGTAAATAAGGTGTGTGCTAAGCTCCCTCCCCTATCACAATTTTATCTTGTGTGTCCTGAAAACTTCTCAGAAGTGACACATGCTGATAACAGGAATGAAGCATCAGAGAGAAATGACACTCTGAGCTTTGGAGAGAGACAAGTAAACACGACAGATTTACAGTATGTGTTTAGTTCAGATTTCATGACTGAGGTTTACAACCACTTAGGGCCCATTCACATCAGCCCAGCCTAATGTGGTGCAATAAACACACGCACATTAGTTTGCGCTTTAATGCTTGTTAGGCTACCGCAGCCTATTCATGAATAGGCTTCCCAATGCACCACAAAAAACAAAAATTATGCTTGCAGAATTTTCAGCAGTGCAGCACACCCCAACACATGTGCACCAATAAGGTTCATTGAGGTGCTATTCAGAATAAATAGCACCACATCACACTATATTCTAACAGGATTCTGCTTAGGATCTCCTGAGCAGTTAAACAATCACTGGGACTTCAGCCTTTATTAAAAAAAATAAATAATCAACTGGTGCTTTACACACAATGCAAAGTTATGGGTGAACCTGGAACAGGTGACTATCGATCTGCCCATGGGATGGTCTCCCATGCACCTGACTGACCCACTACCAACACTAATTAGACAAAACCCACCAGGGATTGCCACTTTTCAAGTGACCAGGGCAGTTTTTAAAACCTCTACTATCGCTCCATACCCAAGCCCTATGACGCCTATAATAGGTTTCAACCTGGAATTCAGGACCCATGCTTCAACCAACTTTTACAGAAAGGTAATTTCCGAAACCATCATCTGATGATGACTCATGAGATAGAGCAGGCCTTCTCAATAAATTTAGATTTTCTCAGGAGGGAACAACTGAGTACATACCTGCATTATCTGCCCATTGAATTTAACACCCTGTGGTAACCATCCTCGTTTGAGCACACATGTCTGGCAAGAGGACCCCTATGGCATTCACTGCCTCATCTATATGCCTCCCTGATAGCTTTGCATGCACCACAGCAGCTCCCCTTCCCACAGCAATAGGAAAGTGACCTAAACACAACTTTCTCTCAAAAACAGAAGGACAAATCTTGCTCTTTGCCCATAAGGCATTGGCCAGTAGGTACCAGGAGGGAGGATATAAACTTCTAACCAGATGGTATAGGACGCTAGAGTTGCTACATTGTATGTATCCTCAGGTCCTACTGAGGGAATACTTGCTGGTGGTGCTTGAATTCTGTGGGGTCCTTACTTCACATTAGGATTTCTGGACTATGGTGGAGCAGACAGTAAAAACGCTAAAGGGAGTGTGCATTGAAAGAAACCCTGCAGCTTTTCTCTTACATGATACACCCCTTTCAAACAAACAATACAAAAATTCATTATTGAAACATCTCCTCAATGCAGCAAAAGCTTGCTCCCAGCACTAGGAAAAAGTCTTATGCCTCTCAACAAAACACACTGGCTTGCTTGAATCAATGAGATTCAAGAGATGGAAAACATGACCATGAAGAAAGTATTGCAAAATTTGGACCCCTTATTTCTTTTACAAAGACCAAATTGTGCTAGCCTCCCAATCACAAGCTGAGGTGAGATATTGCGTTACTCCTCATTATTCCTAGAGAGACAACATGGTTAATCTGGGTGTTAGGCCAGGGAGCTGGGTGGATCTGTCTCCCCCCCAGCCCATCTCCCACTTTGCTACCACCCCCCCCCTTATTTTTTCCCCTTCTCCATTACCCTCTTGTCACCCCCCCCCCCCCCCCCCCCACACACACTTTAGTTTTTTCTGGGGTTTGGTGTTAGTTTCTCCCCTTATAGAAAAAACATATGAGGAAACGGTATATTTTAGGGATGTAGGTAAGTAGGTATTTGCTTGTGTGTTTTTGGTGTATTATGTTTACTGCATTCCTTCCTGATGTGTAATGGTTGGAAAGACATGTCATGCAGCTTCTTTAAAATAAAGAATTAAAAAAATAATAATAATAATATCATTCTATAACAACAAGAGTAATAAATAGTACTAACTTGGTTATAGAATAGGAAAGAACTATAAAGCTATAGAGATCATATATTACATGGTCAAAACTCTTACATAATTATTATGTTTCATAGGTGGCCATAATTAGACATATTTGTGTTAGTGTTTATGAAGTATGGAAAGTATATGTAGCATTTATTTATATAAAATAGGATTATGTATCTTTAGCAGTATTTATACGGTCTATTAGAGTGAAATTACTGTATTGGCATTCATTGTATAACATAGACAAGAAAGAAAACTGTTATTATGTAAATGTTTTTGCACTGAAGTTATCGTTCCTTTTCCTTTGTAATTAGGGTATTTTGGGTGAATGTTAAAATTTTAACTGATGATATTTTGTATCTAGTTTTAATTTATTGTGAGTTGTTTTCCTTGCTCTGAGTTGCACGGGAGGAAAAACTGAATGGATTATCCACAGCTGATGATTAATTCGTTTTTTTAACGCTCATATCCTGTGTGATGGGATAGTATTTAACCAATAGCCGTGTGGCGTCTGGAAAAATGCACTAGCTTTCCGGGAGGCCGCCATTTGGCATACTCCTGCACATGCGCAGTTTGCGCGCTTGCAGAGCTGCGCAGTGGCGCGATCTGTCACCGGCCGTGTACCTCAGACACGGCCAATGACAGATCTGAGTATCGGCCCCGTTGCTGGTATCATGTGACCTGCTGTGACCAATCACAGCAGGTCACATGACAGTTGTAGACAATGGAGGGCTTCATTCATGCCATCCATTGTATACTAGTGTGTCTAGCTGTGAATGGTCACAGCTAATCACATGCACATGTCATGTGATTAGCTGTGGCCAAATCACAGCTAAGCACAAAAAAAAAAATCCTGAATGAATCGATGTCATTCAGGTAAATGCTTGCTTATAGCAAAGTACCGTATTTTTCGCTCCATAAGACACACTTTTTTCCCCAAAAAAAGGGGGGAAAATGTCAGTGCATCTTATGGAGCGAATATGGAGCGGCCGGTCCGGTATTTCCACCGCCGCCATGTCAGAATAACGGGCTGGCCGCTCAGCTCTGCAGCAGGACCTTACCTGTTCCTCGGTCCAGCGCTGCACAGTCTTCCCGCACCGGCTTCTTTAGTGTAGGATCTCGGCTTGACAGCCAGGTGCCCAGTGCGCATGCGCGAGAAGCGCTGCACTTTGTGAATGGTACGGCGTCTTCTGGGACACATGACAGGTCCCAGAAGGCGTTTGACCAATCACAAAGCGCAACGCTTCTCGCGCATATAATAATTATGATTATTATTAACAATAAAATTTAAAAAAAAAATTAAAAAAAATTAATTGAGTGGTTGTTATCATGGGGAGAGCGATTAGATTACAACAAGAAAAATGGCAATATACTTATTAATCTAGTCAAGTAAAAGCAAGAGAAGATATATTACAATTACCCTCCTAGTATCAGGTAGCCTTTTAGAAAACTGATGAGACCCAAAGATGGCTGTCTATTAACCACTTCAAGTCCGGACACTTTCTCCCCCTTCCTGTCCAGGCCAATTTTCAGATTTCAGCACTATCACACTTTGAATGACAATTGCGCGGTCATGCAACACTGTACCCATATGAATTTTTTAGCATTTTTTTGAGACAGATAAAGCTTTATTTTGGTGGTATTTATTCACCACTGGGATTTTTATTTTTTTTGCTATATAAATGAAAATCCAAAAATTTTGAAAAAAAAGTGTTTTTCTTATAAACTTTTGCAAATAAATAATATTTCATCATAAATCTTGGCCAAAATGTATTCAGTTATCTTTTTAGTAAAAAAATATAACCCAAATTAGTTTATAACCAAAAATTATAATTTGTTTTTAAACATTTTTTACATTTTTATTTTATTTTTTATATTATTATTTATGTTGTTTTTTTACATACTGTCACCCTAGCAGTACAGTGTCACCATGGTGACTACTTGGTACTACTTGTGGAGGGTGATGAAGATTTTTTTTTTTTACACTGATTGCTTTTACACCTATAAAGGCTGTAAAAGCAATAATTTCTCCTTCTCTCTGGCTGCATTTTTGCAGCCATTGAAAAATACTGTGTGAGCTGTGATTGGTCACAGCTTGTCACATGGTACAAGGCTGTTGTGAATAGCCGTGTACCATGTGACCTCAGTGATAATTCACAGATTTCACAGGTAGTAAGCAATGATGTCAGAAGTGACATCTTGCTTACTACTCTGCAGGTGATCACTGATTGGCCAATCAGTGATCACATGATTGGGACCTCGCACAGAGGTCCTGTACAATGATCGGAGTTCCACTGTGTCCAGAGGACACAGCGGGCACCGGATCGTGGTGCTGTGCACTCCCAGGGAGCGCGCACAGTCCAATATGGCGGGAGCCGTTTATGAACGGCAACCCGTCCCTGGACTGCCACCGTCCGGCCGTTTATATACAGCGGCCGGATGGCAAGTGGTTAATGGGTGGAGTTAGGTCCCCACAAAATGGCTGGAGTTGTGTGTCCTGAGTGTAATCAGATGGTTTTGATGGTCAAATGTTTGTGATGGATCTCCTGGTGAGTGTAGTGTGTCCGATGATCAGACGGATCCCCTCTGCCTACCTGACTTCCTCTTTTATTTAATGGCACACAATACATTCATAAAATTTGAATAAATCTGGCACAGAAGGTGGCACCTTTTTCCTATTGGTGAATTTGTCTAATAACTCAGTCCGTGTTTGTTTTGGCATTACCACCCATTTGCCACAGAGTGTCGCTCTCAGATACAGTAGGTCTATTATAGGACTATTTTGAGTACTTGGAAACTGAAGTAACTAATTTGTTATAGGGAAAGATTCATATTTCACTATAACAAATAGGACCTTGTGAAAACTGCATTAATGCCCTGGAGGGTAGATATTATTCCTAATTTATGATCATTACTTTTTTGTATACCAATATTTTAAATGTAAAACCTTAACTGTAAAGGGATGTAGTTTTATGTATATAATGAGAACAAAAAAAATAACTATCTATGTATATACAATATATTATATTATTGTTTTTTAATCACTTTATTTGTTTGGTTAATGAGTAATGACAATATAATTTGTGGCTGTGCCATGGAATATTTTTTACTTACCTTTTCACAGTGCAGGGAGGATGATAACATTAGGTGTCATGTTTTGGTTTTGCTACTGTCATTTAGTGTTTAGAAACAATGTGATTCATGTGTATCTTTGTCTTTCTGAGAAAGCTGCAAGTGGTATGATTGCCCTCTGTTGACTTCCACCTGGTTACTGGCTACATTAAGCGTGGAGTCGCTTCCAATTGTTGAGTCATGATCAAGCTCTAGAACAGCTCGAAACACATTGACCTTACTCATGTTCCCATGGTGTTTGGTTGTTTTTTATACAAGAAAAAAGATGGACTTTATTTGGAGTGCAACTGCCTGGATCTCTTCTTGTACACATTGTTCAGCGTGAGTAGCTGGGCTTGAACATGAGTGGGATGTATGTGGGATCTCAGTAGCAAACCAACCTGGAACATCATTATATTGTTTACTGAAACAAATGTCTCTTTTATTCTTTAAACTCTGCCAGGAACATATTAGCAGTGAGATGGCAGGTTAATAGAGTGACATATCCACATGGTCTTTAAGTTCTGCCTTAAAGGTTTTGTCTTTTTTCAATTGCTAGTAATTATTATACTTTTATTGAGCAAGATAATGAATGCATTGACTGGCAATGTCTTTGATACATTGTGACAAGTGCAGCTAAATTACTTTGCTATAACCATTTTCTCCTCTTAAAGTGGAGCTTTAGTCAGAAAATTAAGTCCTGCTATGTCACTTCAGGCTGGCCCCTTTTGCAAGTAGAGCTATGTAAAACATTGAAAAAAAGTGTCTACTCTGTTTAAAATCCAGTAATACAATGTCTCACCCTGCTCTGCACATGTTCAGTTGCTCTCCATTTTTAGGCACTGCAGAATTTGTAGATGCCGATCTACTGACAGCCTTAGAGACGGTTCACATTTATGTGAATTGGATGCTTTTGAACTGCATCTAATTCACATGACATGTGAAATAACATTGGTTTCTATTGTACTTGTTCACATATATGCGGTGCAACCGGAGTGAGGATTCAGTACAAATTGAAAAAGAGTCCTGTCAGTTTTCTGAGCAGTGCAATCTGGCTGAGGTGCGAATTCAGGCCCATTGACTTCTGTGGGAAAGCTTCTGAATCGCACGTCATCAGTTGTGAATAGGATAAAATCCTGATCTGATCCTGATCTAAACTTGTCCTGAACCTAATGGAAACTTGATCGCTGAACAACTTCTTTGTCAATTGGCTGTGAAAAAGGAGCTTCAATTCACATAGTACATGTAAGAATCCACACATAAAGCAGAATTAAACCCTCCTATTCTTTACAGCCAAGGAAGCTGCTTCTGTTTCATCTGCAACTGCCATGGTGCTGCACATGTAATCATTTATGACACCAGCCATTTGATGGTTTGGCAGTTTAGCTAAAGACACAAGCAAATGTGACAGTTAACATGAGGAAAAGAAGTATCGGTACTCCAATATACAAACAACAGCCTTCTTGAATATTTAATCCATGAAGATAAAAAGACAGCAATACACGGCTCTCCAAATATCAGTAGACATGTTTCATACTCCTTTAGTGCTTATTGATTACTCAATGTAAATATTACAGTTAGCAATCCCGCCATTCCAGGAATGTAACTATTTTTTTAACCATTAAATCGATGAGTCTAGTTTTGCTTTATGATTTACTGCTGTGCAAGGGCTCTGGGCTTCCGCAAAATGGCAGCCTCCAGCAAGAAGAAACAGGGACAATGCTGGAGGCAATTTAGAGCACATACTAATTTTGGTAGCATAATTATTAATGTGAAATGTGTGTTCCTTGCTAAAGTACATTATTTCTGTTGTTATGAGTAAAGTTCCGCTTTAAGTTCAATATAGTTGTTGTGCATTGCAAAATAAGTATTAAAAATTAATTTTTAAGAAACTGAGCTTTAGTAAACTTAGAGCTTAATGGGAAAAACATTTAAAAAAGAAGCTGTGCATCTTTGAATAATGAGTTGAATAATGGCCTTGCTATAGTTGTTGACATTTATGCACCTCATATTGCCTGACTGGAACACTCCTAGAATGTTGCCATTGAATGGACCAAAACATGATATCTTAGAGGTGTTCTATTGAATTTAGGTCAGGCAAGCGTGGGGACCATTCAATGGTATAAATTCCTTCATCCTCCAGGAACTGCCTGCATACTATCACCACATGAGACCGGAAATTGTTGTGCACCATTAGGAACCCAAGACCCACTGCACCAGCGTAGGGTCTGAAAATGGGTGCAAGGATTTAATCCCGATACCTAATGGCAGTCAGGGTGCCAATGTCTAGCCTGTATAGGTCTGTGTGTCCCTCCATGGATATGCCTCCCCAGACCATCACTGACCCATCACCAAAGCGGCCATGCTAAATGATGTTACAGCATAACATTCTCCATGGCTTCTCCTGACCCTTTCACATCTGTAATATGTGCTCAGGGTGAATCTGCTCTCATCTGTGAAAAGCATGGCAACAGTGGCGGATCTGCCAATTCTGGTATTCAATGGCAAATGCCAGTTGAGCTCTGTGGTGCTGGGCAGTGAGCACAAGGCCCACTAAAAGACGTTGGGCCCTCAGGCCACCCTCATGAAGTCTGTTTCTGATTGTTTGGTCACAGACATTCACACCAGTGGCCCGCTGGAGGTCATTTTGTAGGACTCTGGCAGTGTTCATACTGTTCCTCCTTGCACAAAGGAGCAGATACCAGTCCTGTGATGGGTTATGGGCCTTCTTCGGCCCTGTCCAGCTCTCCTAGAGTAACTGCCTGTTTCCTGGAATCTCCCCCATGTTCTTGAGGCTGTGCTGGGAGAGACAGCAAACCTTCTGGCAATGGCACGTATTGATGTGCTATCCTGGAGGACTTGGACTGCCTGTGCAACCTCTGTAGGGTCCAGGTATTGTCTCATGCTACCAGTAGTAGCCAAATGGAAAACTAATGAAAAACAGTCAGAAATAATGAGTAGAGGAAAAAATGTCAGTGGCCTCCACCTGTAAAACCATTCCTGTTTTGGGGTTTGTCTCACTGTTGCCCATCTAGTGCACCTGTTGTTAATTTCATTAACACAAAAGCAGCTGAAACTGATTAACAACCCCCTTCTGCTACTTAACTGACCAGATCAATATGCCAGGAGTTTAAATGACTTGATGCTATACTCTGATTACAAAGTGTTCCTTTAATTTTTTTGAGCAGTGTATGGTCATATTAACAAGCAGAAACAGTTGTGTTTTTTGTTTGCATAATTCAATAAAGCTGTTAAGTGCTTGGACACATTAATGGACAAGGAAATAAGTGGAGACAAGTGGTTAAACCATATAACTTCATTATTTACATACACTTTCCATTGACTCAGCATCATTGTCCTAATTGTCTTTAATGAGCCATTAGTGTTGATATAATTTAAACTTTTGCATTTCAGCAGGTGATATGCCCCAAAATATCAAAGTAATGTATCACAAAGCTGAGGAAACAAGCACAGGTTTACAAAACTTTTCTTGAGAGTCTCAGTTTTTATTGAAATGGGGAGCTTTCAGTTATTTGTCAACATTGTATATGATGCTTTTGTAAAACTTTTCAGTAAGTTTGACTTATGTTTTTACATTTTATAAATTATTATGAGTTAAATCACCAGTTGGGTAATAACTACATTTTTGAGAGTGTGAAAGGCCACAAGTGAAATTATTTCACGCTCCAATAGGCATAAAAATCATTTGGGGACATTTATTAAGTCAACTAGCAACACAGTGACAATGGAAGGCAAGAATTAGTGTTGCAAACAGAATATACAGTAATAGACCACAATGCTCCCAGTTGGAAAAACATGGAAGACTAGGAAAGAGAATGAAAAAGACCAAGGGCTCTTCAGTTCTTACCAAACAAATCAACCTTGTCTTTTAAGTAACACTTTAGTGTTACTAAACCCAGGTTCCTGCATTCACTCTATCTGGTCTCCCACAGTACACAGAACATGGAAATGCAATTATTTTAGTAAATATAAACTGCTAAATAGCTTTTCTCATCAGCAGTTAGAGCAGTCTTGTGACCTCTTTCAATGCCCAGCAAAGCACATGTTAAAGCTTGTAGGAGGAGTTTTCATTTTGCTCTAGGAGGTTGCAGAACCCCTGACTTCTTTCTGGACAGTGCATATTGGCCCTGTGTTGATCACATGCACTCTCTAAAAAAATAAAAAAACTCTCTAGCAATACACTCCAAACTGAGTATGTGCAGAGTGACTCCATATGATATCTTATCAGGAGATAAGGGGGGGAGGGGGGATTAACCCCTTATGTTCCACAGTGAGTATAACAAGCATGCCTTACTGCATATATTATTATTATTAGGTGTTCTTGCAAGAACACTTATTGTTATCTCACAAAGATATTCTTATTCTTATTATAGCCAAATTTACCACGCTACCTGCTGCCACTAAAAATGTTCACGGCTAAGCCATAGTCCTGATAGTTTTCACAACATGACCATTTGTTTGCAACTCACGCCGCCCATTGACATTCAATGAACCTCCACTACCAGACACCTGAAATTTTAAGGGACATTTTTAAACTGCGACTGTGCCTTCATTTTTAATATTTCAGAGACATACTATTAAAATGTAGGTCTGGGTCTTGTGATTCTCACAATATAAAGCTCTTTGCTGTAGGATTTATACTTTTAAAACTACAACCGTTTGAAGATGGCAACCGCCAGTGAAGTGAGCAACTTGGAGCAGTGTGTTTCTAAAAGCTCCTCTCAGCTTGCACTAGAGTGAGTTGCCATAGCAACCCAGCTGTGTCAGCAGAGTGACCAAGGCTACTCCACCGACTCCAGTTGTAGACTACTGCTGCACGGAAGAACACTTCACACAATTTCCCCAGAAATTGTAGTTTTTCTAGTTCTTATTCTTATTATAGCCAAATTTACCATGCTAACTCCTCCCACAGTTTTTACACTACAAAGACAAGTAATATGTCAAAACGTGCGGATTGTTCCCGATTGGTGTGCTACTACTTTGTGGAATGTTTCGCCAAATGGTTCAGGAAATATCGTGGTTTTTGTGGTGAAATTTGTCCCATAGGAATGAATGGAGCAACTTCAGTGGGAGCTGACAAAAGCTAGAGTGTGAAAGGAAAAATCAGGACGTGATTTCTAAACTGCCATCACTCCCTCATTTTCAAGCCCACCTACACATATCTTATATCAAAACTTTCAGCTATCCCTGCTGCCACTAAAAATGTTCAGTGCTAAGCCATAGTCCTGATAGTTTTCACAATATGACCATTTGTTTGCAACTCATGCCGCCCATTGACATTCATTGAATCTCCACTCTAGACACCTGAAATTTTAAGGGACATTTTTAAACTGCGACTGTGCCTTCATTTTTAATATTTCAGAGACATACTATGCATCAAAATGTAGGTATGGGTCTTGTGAGTCTCACAATATAAAGCTCTTCACTGTAGGATTCATAGTTTTAAAACTATAACCGTTTGAAGATGGCAACCGCCAGTGAAGTGAGCAAGTTGGAGCAGTTTGTTTATAGCTGCTCCTCTGCTCTTGCTGTAGAGTGAGTTGCCATAGCAACCCAGGTGTGTGAGCAGGCAGCAGAGTGACCAAGGCTACTCTACCCACTGCAATTATAGACTACTGGTGGAGGCAAGAACACTTCACACAATTTCCCCAGAAATTGTAGATTTTCTAGTTATTATTATTATACAGGATTTATATAGCGCCAACAGTTTGCTCAACACTTTACAATATAACGAGAGACAATACAGCAACAGTACGGTTCAATACAAGAGGGATAGGAGGGCCCTGCTCCTCGGAGCTTACAATCTAGGAGATCTACTGTTGTGGGTTTAGTAACATTTTAAATCTTGACTGATATTGTAGGAATGCTAAATCAAAGTTATGTACTGTCTGCACGCAAGCTAGCTCCAGCAATGGGCTCTCACTGACTTTTCAGATGGACAGTGCAAGTTTTGACCCAACTAGTGGATGATTCAATCCAAGCTGCACTGTCCAATGCAGAAACCAAAATACATAAAGTAATTTTTGCTATTGGCCCAATCACTAGCCCCTTGCTCCTCCCCCTTTGCCACTTATTATGAGCCAGATATTGCAATTGCTCCATTTTGTAGGTCTGCAGGCCCTGGAATTTAAGATTTTGTGGAATAATTTTGTGAAGAAAACTGTTTGACAGAACCTAGTAGAGTGAGTAGATACAAGCAGCTGGAAGCATAAAGTGGGCAATGGGTGGAAACGGGCAAAAAGAAGAGTAAGCAAAGGGAACAGAGAATTTTGAACGTAGAGGGTTGAAGAAGAAGCATGCAAACAGAGTTTAAACTGGCATGGGTATCAAGTGCCAACATGTAGATTGCAAGGACAATGTTTTGCATAGAGGGGTGAAATGGTAGAAAGTGGCACAATGAAAGGATAAATTAAAGCGGAGCTCCACCCAAAAGGACTTTAACGACTGCTCCCCCACTTCGCTTTAAGGATTGGCACCTTTTGGGGGTGGGGAGGAGCGAATACCCTAATTTGACAGGTACCCACTCCCACTTCCGGTTCGATCGCCCAGACGATCGGAAACAGAAGGTGTCCTCCCTCCCTCCCTCCCTGTAGTCTTTTGGAACACGTGACAGGTCCCAGAAGACTACAGGACCATTCATGAAGTTCAGTGCTACTCGCACATGCGTAGTCAGGGGTGTATTTACCACAATGCAAACAAGGCATTTGCCTAGGACGGCAGTTTTCAGAGGGGCAGCGGTAGCTTTCACAGGGGCAGCAGCATTTTTCAAGGGGGGCAGCGCCGCCCCCCAAAAGAAGGGATGGAATAAGGGACACATGCAGCATGGGAACCAGATGGGATCTGAGAGAGGCTACAGGCTGCTTTATGGTGTATGCAGAGCCTGACTCTTGTTCCCAGGGACGTCCTGAGCTGTGAAGGTGAATGTCTTCTCTCTCGCAGGGGTTGGGGGTTTGCCAGTGTATGGGGGGAGGTGGTAGTGGGAGGCTCTTTTGGGTGGGGTGGGGGGGCTGGGGTGTTGCTGGTCAATGTCAGGCTCTCTTTGTGGGGGAAGGGGGTGTTGGTCAGTGTCAGGGTCTCTCTGTGGGGCGGGGGAGCAGAATTTTGTGTTGCCTAGGGAAGAATAAAACCTAAATACACCACTGCTTGCAGCTTCACAGCCGGGTGCCCACACTGAAGATGCCGGCCTCCTGAAATACAGGATGGCCGGTGAAACAGAATGCGGGGGACAAACCATGGGACCGAGGGACAGGTAAGTGGATGTTTTTTAAAAGTCAGCAGCTACAGTTTTTGTAGTTGCTGACTTTTATTTTTTGACAGGGTGAGTGGAACTCTGTTTTAAGGTCAGTGTGAACACATAGCAAGTTTTGTGGAGGCTCAGACCAAGACTTACAGGTAAAGAGAAAATGATGCATCTTAATTTTTTACTCACATGCCTTTCAGCATTTTAGCTTTTATTATTTATATAAAGTATATTTATGGTAATGAGCAATGAATGCACATATTAGGCATGAAATAGTATTTTATATTTGATGGTGAATTGAAATTGAAAACATAAAGAAAGCAGATGCTGTGAGGTGCAGGCACTAGTTCAGGCTCTATAACAGTGGTTCTTAACCTTTTTTGAGGTATGGACCCCCTTAAGAACCTGATGAACATTATGGACCCACCCATGGAAATATTCACATAAATTCAACTTTGCATGCAATGAACATATGTACTTTATTTTACTGAAATGCAATTGTCTCATACATATATGACATACACAGAGTTAAATAAAGTAAACAACCTTAACAAAAGCCTCACTCCTTTTCATGCAAACAAAAGTAATGGCCACTCAGTACAATAATGAAATACTTGTGCAAATTAAACAAAATAATTTGAATTTTGCTCAAATCTATTGCTACTACTACTATTACTACTAGAAAAAAGAGAATGAGCACTTGCTGTTAGAGAGTAGCATAAGATGTGCCAACAAGTCAAGGGGTGCTTAGCAGTTAGCATTATAAGCAGTGGCAGGGTGCATTTTATTTAATTTCTTTCAATGGGAAACCACTGACTGGGACAAGGGGAGGGCTGTATAGTGAATGTAAAAATTATTTTTTATCTGACTCCCTGAAATCCTCAGGTTAAAAAAAATCCTGCTCTGTAACCACTAATGCACCACTTTTAACCTTTTTTCAGCCATATTTCTAGGAAGTGTTTATGCATGCATCTGTACTTGTTACCTTCAGGAACATACATGACAGATTTTAGAGCTTGGACTGTTTGGATATAAGTTGAAAATGCAAGGTATGGCTAGTGGGTGGCTCAGCAATCCAAATAGTCCCAAACTGGAAAAGACAGGATAAGCAGGACAGAGGGTACATAGAATGTATTTTGTGAAGTAGCATGGGTAAAAGCCATTCAGGCCTAGACAACGTTAAAAGAAAAAGACAGAAGCATGCATGTTATTAGAGGTCATTGCCAGTGGAAAATAGGGCAGAGCAACCAAATCAATGCTAGAAGAAAATGTACTCAACAACCACAAGAAAATTGGGGCAAGTGGGGAACAAGTAAGCTTCAATAGCCAGAAAGTTGCATCCCCAAGTTAATAATGGGCACCTTTACAATGGTCAGCTTGAGTAAGGAACAACTGTGTTCCAAAAAGCATAATGAAAATCCTGGTGCTAATGCATCAATATAGGACAAAACTGAATGTTAGGAGTTGGGCAGTACCAGGTAGATTAGCTAAATTGACGGGTGTGTAAAAGTTGCACTGTAGACCCACAGCCAATTTCCTGTTGCCTAACAGCACTCCAGGCAGTTGACCGCACAGTATACAACTACTGGGACCACGTAACTGGATTAGTGTACTGAAGGTAAATACCTGACATCTGCACTTCTAATATACTCATCAATTTTATGTACAGTATTTACTTGTTATGTAGTTACAAATATTGTTAGTCTATATACGTTGTACACAAATATGTAATTATGGGAGATTTCTTGGGCCATCCTAAAATTATTACATAGGACTTTGCGCTAATATCTGAGAACTCAAAGTAAAAAGATCTCAAAGAATATCTGAGGTATTTTCTGATGTAAGGCTGTATGAATCTAAGATAATTCACAATCCTTGTTATCCTAAATCTGAAATATATTCTGGGAGCTCTGACTGGTTGTCTCAGAGTTTCAAGATATATATAGATATATTTCAGAATTATTAATTTTTTTTATACCATTCTGACATTGTATCTCATGTCTCAGCATGTAGAGTGTGTTGTCTTCTATTCTGGTGCTGATCACATATCAGCTGCAGCTATACTGTAGAACAGAAATCATAGACATCTACCATACTTACATCTGGCTGTGCACATGGGTTGTGGTATTTAGGCTCCAATGCACTGCAGGATGAACAAGAGACATCCTCGACCTCAGCATTACTACTGCTCCATAGTTGATTGGAGAATAATTACTGGGCATTCTGCATGTGACACATTTTCTAGCAATAGTAAATATAATAACTTGCTTTTTATTACAAAATAATCATATTGGTAAAAGCATCGTAACAATATCTGGTGGAGATCAATCTGGAGAGGGGGCTTCTCTTGAACCTCTTGTCCAACACCCCTGGGAGTGATGACAGGGAGTGTGGGGACACAGAGTGGCTTGAGGGTAGGTGTAGCAGGTAGCGCCACCTGGGGTTTGCAGGAAGAAGATGACTGTAGATCACCAGACAGGAACCAGGAACTAGAACATGGTGACACTTGCTTGGCAGACATGAGTGTATCCAGGACACAACCCAAAAGGTCATCAACAGCCAGGCAGCAAGGTTCAGGAACATCAGGCAGAGACAGAGTCAGGATACGAGCCGGGATCAGTACACAGCCAGGCAGCGAGGTACAGAGTCAGAGCAGAGTCAAAATACAAGCTCAAGTCACAGTAAGCAGGTAGAAATCCAAGGACAAGTCAGGGGCAAGCCTAGTCATGCACAGGTTAGCAGGTCAAGGCTCAGGTAAAGCAGGAACTAGCTGAAGACCACTCAGCAATCCATCCATGTTAGAGTGCAGCTTAAATAGGCCATTTGGCGCCAGTGCTCATACATGTGCATGTGCGCATGTGCATTTGTTTTCTGCACACACTAATACATTGAGACAATGTGACGGTGACAATGCCTATTTTTTATGAGTATGAGCATGTGCCAGCCCTCTCCTTCCAACATGCACTGAGGTTTTCTTACAATATCACTGCTATGGAAATATAAATATATACAAACATACATACATACAGTACTTCATTTATTTGGTTGTTTTTTTCAGTCAAAAGTTGAATATGTTTGAACGTGCTAGATAATTAACCTGTCTATAGCCAGCCAGGTATGAAGATATGTTCACACAGGCAATTAGAGCACATTTGCCTTTGTTTACATTTGCATTGCTGTCACTTAAAAGAAAATTAACTACCATGCAGGATATTAAAACAACATTTATCATTGGCAGACATTTGCATTGCTGTCACTTAAAAGAAAATTAACTACCATGCCAAATATGGAATATAGCATATAGGTATATAGCTGACTAATGTAGTCCAGAGAGGAAATAGTTTCCTTCAGGCAACATTAAGAGTAAAATCAAAATTTCCTAAAAGGTGCACTTAGATCAAGTAATAAAGTATATAAAGTCACTTACAAGATGGTCTGGAAACAGTAGTCTATGCTTCCAAGTCATAAAGTGTTTAATGGAAAACAAAGGATGAGTATCTAAAAGTGTATGCTGATTAGGAATTTGTTGATTAGAAATTCTTGAAGAAAGTTAGCAGATTAAGTAGGATATTAAAACAACATTTATCATTAGCAGACCTTTACCCATGTCACATATAGATAATGTTAGGTACATTAAATGAATTAAAGACCAAGTTTTCCAAACAATCTAAACATGCTTTTTTTAAATTCTAGTGCAGTGTTAGAATTAAATTCTTTGCATTAGAAGTTGTCATATTCAATGCTAGGACAAGGTCATTAGGTGCCCAGAGTGAAGATGCAAAACTGTGCCCCACTCCCCTCCTCTGGTTCATTATGCATGAATCAATGTCTTATCAAAACAGGAAAATATTTAAAACATTTTAAAATGAAATAAGTTGAATTAGGTCAAAACAGAATTCACTCACAGGCACAAGTTCAGGCTGCCTCAAAGGGGTGATGAGCAGCTCTGCGAATGAGGTCAACCCAGTACATACAGGGGGTCTCAAGTGTAGCCATGATATGCCCAGAGAGCTGCACAATAGCTTAGTTCACAAAATAATCATTAATTTAACATTAAGATGAGATTGGATAGTCAGGTTTACTTAGACAATTGTCAACATTCCAAATGACATTGCGCTTGCTTATGCAAGCCTTTGCACAGTAAACACAAATGTCATACAGAAAATCCATTGTATTTGTTGGAAAACTAGGGATTAATTGGGGAAAGGATTAAATACAGCACTGCCCACTATCAGTCATAGAATCTACACCCATTAACCAAAACATCTCCTCCATCATCCACAGACCTGTTAGTGAGTTAAAGTGCTTCTCTCCAATAACAGTGCCCCCTATTTATTACTGCACCCCACTCAGCTATCACCCTGAATTACAGTCCCCAGCCTATAGCAACTGTCTCTTCTCACCATCAATCAGAGTAGCCCC
The DNA here is from genome assembly GCF_062004578.1 of Staurois parvus. NCBI lineage: Eukaryota > Metazoa > Chordata > Amphibia > Anura > Ranidae > Staurois > Staurois parvus. The sequence continues at coordinate 13,914,683 of NW_028318060.1, forward strand.
CTGCTCTGAGTTACAGTGCTCTCTCCATTGGTCAGATTTCCCTGAAGTGCTTCTATAATCATTTACACATTTTAGTGTACCTCTCCAGTGTCCCCCTATATTCACAACACAGTGTATCCATTTTTCATACTTACATACTCCACCAATCCAGCTGAAGCAAGCTTCTCTGATCCCAGGCTTGCTCAACTGATAATGGGGGGGAAAAGGCAGAGTTATTGGGAGACATCTGCAGCCCTATTGGCTGGAGGACTCCCCCACTACTGGTTGGCTAACGCTGATCACGTTTTGCCAGTCTGTGCACTGCCTGAGAGAGGGAGACTGGAATTGAGTACTAGGCACCTACGTATGCTACTCCCATTATGTGGCTTGCACTGAGATGCATCTGATGCATTAGGAGTCTGGTCTTTGGAAAAACAAAGCTCCTCATCTATAGGCTGCATCTCAGTTATGGCAATAAAAAAGCACTGTGCAGCAGTGCCCAGTATTTGATTCTAGGGTCCATGACAGCAGCTCCCAGAATGGCAATGCAACTGCCCCCCCCCCCATACATACACACACACAAAAGTACTGAGCCTGGGGGCAGCTGCCCCTCCTGCCCCTACTGTGTCTCTGTCCTGGTGATTGTGCTGGATGATAATTCAGTTTTAGGGTTATATAATCCTATTTTCACTTATCTGCAATATACCCACCAATTATAATATAGATTTTCAGTGATAACTCTGGATTTGTGAATCTGATAAATATTATAAAAAATATAAACTGCTCAAAATAACACAATTTCACATTATAAAGGAGTGCTACATCTTTTCCTGAAATTGTTTTCCACAATGTAGTCACCTACACTGAGCACACAAAAAGAAAGAACATCACCAACATGAATGTGGAGTATGCTTTGAAACTCCGGGTTCATGTGCTTTTTGAACGTGGATGCTAAATGGATCTTACATCTATCTAACCATATAGCTATGCCAGAGCTCTATTCTTTATGCTGAGTGAGCACTAGTTCAGTGTAAGTAAGACAGATTTTTAAACTTATAACAAAACTGTTTTAAATTGTGATGGTTTCCCTCTTTTGCCTTATTTAATGTATTCTTGGAGCTTGTCCTGTTAAGCCTGGGAGGGGGATGATGCCTGAATTAAGCAACAGCTATATGTAACTAGTTTGCAACCCTCTTATGATCTGATACTTTTAGTTCAGGTTGTCATTTGGTCACCAACCAGTCTTTTAAATTTGATCATTTGGATCAGTAAGTTAATTTCTTTTGGGGGAAGTGTGTGGACGTGAAGGATTAAAGCCTATTTTTTGCATTTGGAGAACCAATCTAAGGATGAATAATTGAACTCATTTCAAGCTGTGAATCACTTCTGCATTTGTCTGCACTTTGGTACTGTGATAGAGATTGAATGTGTTATAGAGACTGCACTTTGAACCACTGTTGCACTTGCAAGAACCTTTATAGCTGTGGAAGCTATTGAATACACTATATGGACTGCCCTTTTTTTTATTCACAAGATGCAATGTCAGGTATAGAGATGAGCGAATCGAAGTATCCGAAGTGGAATTCGAGTCGAATATCGGAAAAATTTCGATTCGTGCCGAATCCGAAAAATAGCCTAATTCGGACGCGCGAATCGAAATTTTTCAGAAAATGGCGGCTGACATGTGCGGCGACGGAGCGGGGATGCCTGGGAAGGCGCGCAGACAAGGCGCGCTGACCCATAATGCATTCCTCAACGACATGTGATCGCATCAGCCAATCAGCAGCCAGCCAGCCAGCACTGTGTAATGGTCGAGCTATAAATAGCGGCCATTTTGGAATTCTTCATTTGCCTGCAGTCATTGAACAGAGGCAGACCGCTCTGTACTAGGGACAGGGACAGAGTTAGGGCCACAGAAACGATAATTGGGGACAGAGAAAAGTTACTTAGGGACAGAGAACCATTACTCAGGGACACAGACTTGTTAATGAGGGCCACAGAATCGTTATTTAGGGACAAAGAAACGCTAGTTAGGGCCACAGAATTCATATTCAGGGACAGACAGAATTGTTACTCAGTGCCAGAGAATTGTTACTTAGGGCCACAGAAACGTTATTAGGGCCACAGAATTTTTACTCAGGGACAGACAGAATTGTTACTGAGTGCCAGAGAATTGTTACTCAGGGACAGACAGAATTGTTACTGAGTGCCAGAGAATTGTTACTTAGGGCCACAGAAACTTTAATTAGGGCCACAGAATTTTTACTCAGGGACAGACAGAATTGTTACTGAGTGCCAGAGAATTGTTACTCAGGGACAGACAGAATTGTTACTGAGTGCCAGAGAATTGTTACTTAGGGCCACAGAAACTTTACTTAGGGCCACAGAATTTTTACTCAGGGACAGACAGAATTGTTACTGAGTGCCAGAGAATTGTTACTCAGGGACAGACAGAATTGTTACTGAGTGCCAGAGAATTGTTACTCAGGGCCCCAGAAACTTTACTTAGGGCCACAGAATTTTTACTCAGGGACAGACAGAATTGTTACTGAGTGCCAGAGAATTGTTACTCAGGGACAGACAGAATTGTTACTGAGTGCCAGAGAATTGTTACTTAGGGCCACAGAAACTTTACTTAGGGCCACAGAATTGTTACTCGCACAGACACAGAATTGTTACTCGCACAGACACAGAATTGTTACTGAAGACCACAGAACTGTTACTTAGGGCCACAGAATTATTACTCGCACAGACACAGAATTGTTACTCGCACAGACACAGAACTGTTACTGAGGGCCACAGAACTGTTACTTAGGGCCACAGAATTGTTACTCGCACAGACACAGAATTGTTACTCAGGGCCACAGAACTGTTACTTAGGGACAAAGAAACGCTAGTTAGGGCCACAGAATTCATACTCAGGGACAGACAGAATTGTTACGGAGTGCCAGAGAATTGTTACTCAGGGCCACAGAAACTTTACTTAGGGCCACAGAATTTTTACTCAGGGACAGACAGAATTGTTACTGAGTGCCAGAGAATTGTTACTCAGGGAAAGACAGAATTGTTACTGAGTGCCAGAGAATTGTTACTCAGGGCCACAGAAACTTTACTTAGGGCCACAGAATTTTTACTCAGGGACAGACAGAATTGTTACTGAGTGCCAGAGAATTGTTACTCAGGGACAGACAGAATTGTTACTGAGTGCCAGAGAATTGTTACTTAGGGCCACAGAAACTTTACTTAGGGCCACAGAATTTTTACTCAGGGACAGACAGAATTGTTACTGAGTGCCAGAGAATTGTTACTCAGGGACAGACAGAATTGTTACTGAGTGCCAGAGAATTGTTACTCAGGGCCCCAGAAACTTTACTTAGGGCCACAGAATTTTTACTCAGGGACAGACAGAATTGTTACTGAGTGCCAGAGAATTGTTACTCAGGGACAGACAGAATTGTTACTGAGTGCCAGAGAATTGTTACTTAGGGCCACAGAAACTTTACTTAGGGCCACAGAATTGTTACTCGCACAGACACAGAATTGTTACTCGCACAGACACAGAATTGTTACTGAAGGCCACAGAACTGTTACTTAGGGCCACAGAATTGTTACTCGCACAGACACAGAATTGTTACTCGCACAGACACAGAACTGTTACTGAGGGCCACAGAACTGTTACTTAGGGCCACAGAATTGTTACTCGCACAGACACAGAATTGTTACTCAGGGCCACAGAACTGTTACTTAGGGACAAAGAAACGCTAGTTAGGGCCACAGAATTCATACTCAGGGACAGACAGAATTGTTACGGAGTGCCAGAGAATTGTTACTCAGGGCCACAGAAACTTTACTTAGGGCCACAGAATTTTTACTCAGGGACAGACAGAATTGTTACTGAGTGCCAGAGAATTGTTACTCAGGGCCACAGAAACTTTACTTAGGGCCACAGAATTTTTACTCAGGGACAGTCAGAATTGTTACTGAGTGCCAGAGAATTGTTACTCAGGGACAGACAGAATTGTTACTGAGTGCCAGAGAATTGTTACTCAGGGACAGACAGAATTGTTACGGAGTGCCAGAGAATTGTTACTCAGGGACAGACAGAATTGTTACTGAGTGCCAGAGAATTGTTACTTAGGGCCACAGAAACTTTAATTAGGGCCACAGAATTTTTACTCAGGGACAGACAGAATTGTTACTGAGTGCCAGAGAATTGTTACTCAGGGACAGACAGAATTGTTACGGAGTGCCAGAGAATTGTTACTCAGGGCCACAGAAACTTTACTTAGGGCCACAGAATTTTTACTCAGGGACAGACAGAATTGTTACTGAGTGCCAGAGAATTGTTACTCAGGGACAGACAGAATTGTTACTGAGTGCCAGAGAATTGTTACTCAGGGACAGACAGAATTGTTACGGAGTGCCAGAGAATTGTTACTCAGGGACACATAATCGTTGAATTAAAGAGTATGTCAGACAACATGCAGAGGAGTGGCAGAGGAGGCAATTTTTTAGGAGCGAGCAGACGTGGCAGCAGAGGAAGGGGTCGAGGCAGCACTATTCGCAGCCAGAGGCCAGTGCTCCCGGTGTCATCCAGCGGTCGTGTCTCCACCGAGAACCCTGCCGTCATTGATTGGTTGGCTCGGTCGTCTTCCTCTTCCCAGGTCACCTCTGACACCTACAGCCAACGGTCGGTGGGTACGTCAGACACAACCGTTAGTTGGCATGGCCCGGGAGCAAGCCCACTGAAATCACATGTCCTCTACCTGCCCCTGTCCTTTGCTGTTCCCTCACCAAGCGAAGTATCGCATGCTGTGGGCTCAGCCCCACTGTACAGTGAGGAAGAGCTAACAGAGGGCGGTCAGGAACGGGGGGAGACATCGGCCTTTTCAGCAGCCAGGCGAAGAAGTACTGGCGAGGAGAGTGGCTCTGTAGCCGGTCTAGAGACAGGTCTGTCTCCTGACCCAGACGCAGCCGAGGGGGCAAGTAGTGAGGCGGAGACCGTACCTGATGATGAGGAGGTTGATCGCACTTGGCTGCCTCGTCGTCATCAGGCAATTTCTTCCGCATCATCAGGAGAAGAGGGTGCCAGCTTGGCAGCGAGCGAAACAGTCGGTGGGTTGCCCAGGAGGCAGCAGGGTCGCATCAGTGTCAGTGGAGCCAAACGGCCACGGAGTAGAGCACCAGCTCCACTGCAGCCTACCACCACGGCCAGTAGTGGTGCCGGTGCGCACGGAGGAAGTAGCAGTCAGCCAGTGAGGAGTAGCGGGGGCAAAGTTTCCTACTCGGTGGTGTGGCAATTTTTCGTCAAGCCGCCCGAGGAAGTAAACGTAGCCGTATGTCGACTATGTGGCCAGAAATGCAAGCGTGGCCAGGGGGCCCATGTTGGGACTACAGCGTTGCGTCAGCATATGCAGCGTCACCATTCGTTGGCCTGGGAAAACCGTGATAAAGATACGGCGGTTCTGCCTGCCCCAGCCCCCGCTCCATCACCCGCTCCGTTACTTGCTCCGTCACCCGACGTCGTCAATCACCCTCTATTAGCCAGTCAAGGCTCCAACACCTCTGCTGAGGGGAGTTGTCGCTCGTTGGCATCTTCCACTCGTTCAGATGCTCCTTCTCCTGCTACTCCTCTTCTCGGATTCCGTCAACAGTCTTTCTTGGAATCCGTTTCCAAGAGACAACAGTTTGCGAGCACGCACCCGACGGTGCAAAAGCTGAACGTCCTCCTGTCCAAGTTGCTGGTGCTGCAGTCCCTCCCTTTCCAACTGGTGGACTCAGCACCTTTCCGAGAAATGATGGCTTGTGCCGCGCCGCGGTGGAGAGTGCCAAGCCGTCATTTCTTTGCCCAAAAGGCAGTGCCAGCCCTGCATTCACATGTAGAAAAGATGGTGGGCCAGTCTTTGAGCATGTCGGTCTCTGCCAAAGTGCACGGCAGCGCCGACGTGTGGAGCTGTAACTACGGTCAGGGACAGTACATGTCATTTACGGCCCACTGGGTGAACGTGGTGCCGGCACAGCCGCACCAGCAACTTGGACAGGTCACGACGCTTTTGCCTCCACGTTTGCACGTCCTTGGTCCAGCAAACATGTCCGCCTCTACCACCTCTTTTTCCGCCGTGTCCTCAGCCGCCACCCCCGTGCCAAGTCCCATTACCCGACCGGCATATCACATGTGCAGGGCGCAACGGTGTCACGCTGTGCTGCACCTGGTATGCCTTGGCGAACGTAGTCACACAGGGGAGGAACTTCTCAGTGTAATGAACAGAGAAATCGACAGATGGCTGTATCCGCGCAAACTGAAAATCGGAACCATGTTGACCGACAACGGAAAGAACATGGTGTCTGCTCTGCGTCAAGGAAGGTTGTGCCATGCGCCATGCATGGCTCACGTGTTCAATCTGGTTGTCAAGCGGTTCCTAAAATCCACCATCCCACTGCAAGACATCCTTAAAATGTCACGTAAACTGTGCATGCATTTCAGCCATTCCTACACCGCAAAGAACACCCTCATTGAGCTGCAGCGGCAGAACGGAATTCCACAGCATCGCCTGATCTGCGACGTTGCAACAAGGTGGAATTCAACCCTACACATGTTAGACCGCCTTTACGAGCAGCGAAAGGCCATCACCGATTTCCTGATGTTACAAGCGGATAAAGGTACTCCCCTGTGTAACTTAGATGTCAGCCATTGGCAGCTCATGCGTGACACCTGCCGCTTGCTCAGGCCCTTTGAGGAGGCCACGCTATTCGTGAGTCGGCAGGACTATGGGATGAACGACGTCATTCCTCTGTTGCACGTCCTGGAACAAATGCTGTTAACAATGGCTGGTCAGGGTGCGGTAGACGTGGCGCACAGATCTCAACGCCACATGACCCCTGTGGGGGCAGGACAGGAAGAAGAGGAGGAGGTAGAGGAGGACATTTGTGCTCAGGAATTATTGAGTGAAATGGGTGGTTTTTCCACTCAGCGGACAGGAGTGGAGGAGCAGGAGCATCTGGTAGAGGAGGAGGAGGAGGAGACAGAGGACCCAGACGCACCGTGGCAGTATGCTGTGGAGATGGAGGCAGGGAGTCCCTCGCATTCCTTGGCACAAATGGCCCATAGCATGCTCGGTTGCTTGCGTAGCGACAGCCGAATAATAACCATCAGACAGAGGGATGACTTTTGGCTGTCCACGTTGTTGGACCCTCGCTACCGGTCCAAAATGGTGGCCTTTTTCACACCTGCTGAGAGGGAGGCCAAAATTACGTACTATAAAAACCACCTATGTAGTCAGTTGGTCTCTGCCTTTGTGCGCCAACGTCCATCCTCAGACACTGTGGGCCCTGTGCGCTCGCGTTCCGCTGCCATGGCAGCAGGGGAGGGGTGGGGTTGTAGGAGCAGTGGCAGCTCCACCAGCAGCGGCTGCCTCAGTCTGCAGTCGATGATGAGTAGCTTTCTTCACCAGCGCAGTGAGGAAACTACTAACCAGCCGCAGCAGCAGCAGCAGCATCAGGTGGACCTGGAGCAGGAGCTCAAACAACAGGCTTGGGCCTACTTGGACAGCACCCTGCCAACCGAGGTAGACAATCCCCTTGACTACTGGGCAACGAAACTTGACCTTTGGCCCCAACTAGCTGAATTTGCCCTTGAAAGGCTGTCATGCCCGGCCAGTAGCGTGGCATCGGAGCGCGTGTTTAGTGCGGCAGGAGGTATTGTAACTCCGCGGAGGACACGACTGTCCACCCAAAGTGTGGAGAGACTCACGTTTGTGAAAATGAATCAGGCGTGGATTAGTCTGGATTTCAAACCACCAGTTCCTGACACAACTGACTAAATCCGCCATGAATCATGCCTCAAACATGTGCCACTTTCAGGTCTCCTCACACTGCTGGTGTGTTGAATTTTTGGACATAGGGTGCTGCCAGATAACGGGCCTCCTATAGCTGCTGCCAGGCCCCTAATCTGCCATAGGCCCCTATATACCGCCTCCTCATGCTGCTGCTAGGTCCAGAGTCTCTCATGGGTCCCTGTACGGCCTCCCATTGCTGCTGTCTCCATCGCCACACTCTGCCATGTGCCACTTTCAGGTCTCCTCACACTGCTGGTGTGTTGAATTTTTTGACATAGGGTGCTGGCAGATTACGGGCCTCCCATAGCTGCTGCCAGGCCCCTAATCTGCCATGGGCCCCTATATACCGCCTCCTCATGCTGCTGCCAGTTCCAGAGTCTCTCATGGGTCCCTGTACGGCCTCCCATTGCTGCTGTCTCCATCGCCACACTCTGCCATGTGCCACTTTCAGGTCTCCTCACACTGCTGGTGTGTTGAATTTTTTGACATAGGGTGCTGGCAGATTACGGGCCTCCCATAGCTGCTGCCAGGCCCCTAATCTGCCATAGGCCCCTATATACCGCCTCCTCATGCTGCTGCCAGGTCCAGAGTCTCTCATGGGTCCCTGTACGGCCTCCCATTGCTGCTGTCTCCATCGCCACACTCTGCCATGTGCCACTTTCAGGTCTCCTCACACACTGCTGGTGTGTAGAATTTTTTGACATAGGGTGCTGCCAGATTACGGGCCCCCTATAGCTGCTGCCAGGCCCCTAATCTGCCATGGGCCCCTATATACCGCCTCCTCATGCTGCTGCCAGTTCCAGAGTCTCTCATGGGTCCCTGTACGGCCTCCCATTGCTGCTGTCTCCATCGCCACACTCTGCCATGTGCCACTTTCAGGTCTCCTCACACTGCTGGTGTGTTGAATTTTTTGAAATAGGGTGCTGGCAGATTATGGGCCTCCCATAGCTGCTGCCAGGCCCCTAATCTGCCATAGGCCCCTATATACCGCCTCCTCATGCTGCTGCCAGGTCCAGAGTCTCTCATGGGTCCCTGTACGGCCTCCCATTGCATCTGTCTCCATCGCCACACTCTGCCATGGGCCACTTTCAGGTCTCCTCACACACTGCTGGTGTGTTGAATTTTTTGACATAGGGTGCTGCCAGTTTACGGGCCCCCTATAGCTGCTGCCAGGCCCCTAATCTGCCATGGGTCCCTATATACCGCCTCCTCATGCTGCTGCCAGTTCCAGAGTCTCTCATGGGTCCCTGTACGGCCTCCCATTGCTGCTGTCTCCATCGCCACACTCTGCCATGTGCCACTTTCAGGTCTCCTCACACACTGCTGGTGTGTAGAATTTTTTGACATAGGGTGCTGGCAGATTACGGGCCTCCTATAGCTGCTGCCAGGCCCCTAATCTGCCATAGGCCCCTATATACCGCCTCCTCATGCTGCTGCCAGTTCCAGAGTCTCTCATGGGTCCCTGTACGGCCTCCCATTGCTGCTGTCTCCATCGCCACACTCTGCCATGTGCCACATTCAGGTCTCTTCACACTGCTGGTGTGTTGAATTTTTTGACATAGGGTGCTGGCAGATTACGGGCCTCCTATAGCTGCTGCCAGGCCCCTAATCTGCCATGGGCCCCTATATACCGCCTCCTCATGCTGCTGCCAGGTCCAGAGTCTCTCATGGGTCCCTGTACGGCCTCCCATTGCATCTGTCTCCATCGCCACACTCTGCCATGTGCCACTTTCAGGTCTCCTCACACACTGCTGGTGTGTAGAATTTTTTGACATAGGGTGCTGGCAGATTACGGGCCTCCTATAGCTGCTGCCAGGCCCCTAATCTGCCATGGGCCCCTATATACCGCCTCCTCATGCTGCTGCCAGTTCCACAGTCTCTCATGGGTCCCTGTACGGCCTCCCATTGCATCTGTCTCCATCGCCACACTCTGCCATGTGCCACTTTCAGGTCTCCTCACACACTGCTGGTGTGTTAAATTTTTTGACATAGGGTGCTGCCAGTTTACGGGCCCCCTATAGCTGCTGCCAGGCCCCTAATCTGCCATGGGTCCCTATATACCGCCTCCTCATGCTGCTGCCAGTTCCAGAGTCTCTCATGGGTCCCTGTACGGCCTCCCATTGCTGCTGTCTCCATCGCCACACTCTGCCATGTGCCACTTTCAGGTCTCCTCACACACTGCTGGTGTGTAGAATTTTTTGACATAGGGTGCTGGCAGATTACGGGCCTCCTATAGCTGCTGCCAGGCCCCTAATCTGCCATAGGCCCCTATATACCGCCTCCTCATGCTGCTGCCAGTTCCAGAGTCTCTCATGGGTCCCTGTACGGCCTCCCATTGCTGCTGTCTCCATCGCCACACTCTGCCATGTGCCACATTCAGGTCTCTTCACACTGCTGGTGTGTTGAATTTTTTGACATAGGGTGCTGGCAGATTACGGGCCTCCTATAGCTGCTGCCAGGCCCCTAATCTGCCATGGGCCCCTATATACCGCCTCCTCATGCTGCTGCCAGGTCCAGAGTCTCTCATGGGTCCCTGTACGGCCTCCCATTGCATCTGTCTCCATCGCCACACTCTGCCATGTGCCACTTTCAGGTCTCCTCACACACTGCTGGTGTGTTGAATTTTTTGACATAGGGTGCTGCCAGATTACGGGCCCCCTATAGCTGCTGCCAGGCCCCTAATCTGCCATGGGCCCCTATATACCGCCTCCTCATGCTGCTGCCAGTTCCAGAGTCTCTCATGGGTCCCTGTACGGCCTCCCATTGCTGCTGTCTCCATCGCCACATTCTGCCATGTGCCACTTTCAGGTCTCCTCACACTGCTGGTGTGTTGAATTTTTTGACATAGGGTGCTGGCAGATTACGGGGCTCCTATAGCTGCTGCCAGGCCCCTAATCTGCCATAGGCCCCTATATACCGCCTCCTCATGCTGCTGCTAGGTCCAGAGTCTCTCATGGGTCCCTGTACGGCCTCCCATTGCTGCTGTCTCCATCGCCACACTCTGCCATGTGCCACTTTCAGGTCTCCTCACACTGCTGGTGTGTTGAATTTTTTGACATAGGGTGCTGGCAGATTACGGGCCTCCCATAGCTGCTGCCAGGCCCCTAATCTGCCATAGGCCCCTATATACCGCCTCCTCATGCTGCTGCCAGGTCCAGAGTCTCTCATGGGTCCCTGTATGGCCTCCCATTGCTGCTGTCTCCATCGCCACACTCTGCCATGGGCCACTTTCAGGTCTCCTCACACACTGCTGGTGTGTTGAATTTTTTGACATAGGGTGCTGCCAGTTTACGGGCCCCCTATAGCTGCTGCCAGGCCCCTAATCTGCCATGGGTCCCTATATACCGCCTCCTCATGCTGCTGCCAGTTCCAGAGTCTCTCATGGGTCCCTGTACGGCCTCCCATTGCTGCTGTCTCCATCGCCACACTCTGCCATGTGCCACTTTCAGGTCTCCTCACACTTCTGGTGTGTTGAATTTTTTGACATAGGGTGCTGGCAGATTACGGGCCTCCTATAGCTGCTGCCAGGCCCCTAATCTGCCATAGGCCCCTATATACCGCCTCCTCATGCTGCTGCTAGGTCCAGAGTCTCTCATGGGTCCCTGTACGGCCTCCCATTGCTGCTGTCTCCATCGCCACACTCTGCCATGTGCCACTTTCAGGTCTCCTCACACTGCTGGTGTGTTGAATTTTTTGACATAGGGTGCTGGCAGATTACGGGCCTCCTATAGCTGCTGCCAGGCCCCTAATCTGCCATAGGCCCCTATATACCGCCTCCTCATGCTGCTGCCAGGTGCAGAGTCTCTCATGGGTCCCTGTACGGCCTCCCATTGCTGCTGTCTCCATCGCCACACTCTGCCATGTGCCACTTTCAGGTCTCCTCACACTGCTGGTGTGTTGAATTTTTTGACATAGGGTGCTGGCAGATTACGGGCCTCCTATAGCTGCTGCCAGGCCCCTAATCTGCCATAGGCCCCTATATACCGCCTCCTCATGCTGCTGCTAGGTCCAGAGTCTCTCATGGGTCCCTGTACGGCCTCCCATTGCTGCTGTCTCCATCGCCACACTCTGCCATGTGCCACTTTCAGGTCTCCTCACACTGCTGGTGTGTTACATTTTTTGTCATAGGGTGCTGGCAGATTACGGGCCTCCCATAGCTGCTGCCAGGCCCCTAATCTGCCATGGGCCCCTATACCGCCTCCTCATGCTGCTGCCAAGTCCAGAGTGTGTCATGGGTCCCTGTACGGCCTCCCATTGCTGCTGTCTCCATAGCCACACTCTGCCATGTGCCACTTTCAGGTCTCCTCACACTGCTGGTGTGTTCAATTTTTTGACATAGGGTGCTGGCAGATTACGGGCCTCCCATTGCTGCTGCCAGGCACGTAATCTGCCATGGGCCCCCGTACCGACTCCTCATGCTGTGACGTTGCAACAAGGTGGAATTCAACCCTACATATGTTAGACCGCCTTTACGAACAGCGAAAGGCCATCACAGATTTCCTGATGTTAAAAGCGGATAAAGGTACTCCCTGTGTAACTTAGATGTCAGCCATTGGCAGCTCATGCGTGACACCTGCCGCTTGCTCAGGCCCTTTGAGGAGGCCACGCTATTCGTGAGTCGGCAGGACTATGGGATGAACGACGTCATTCCTCTGTTGCACGTCCTGGAACAAATGCTGTTAACAATGGCTGGTCAGGATGCGGTAGACGTGGCGCACAGATCTCAACGCCACATGACCCCTGTGGGGGCAGGACAGGAAGAAGAGGAGGAGGTAGAGGAGGACATTGGTGCTCAGGAATTATTGAGTGAAATGGGTGGTTTTTCCACTCAGCGGACAGGAGTGGAGGAGCAGGAGCATCTGGTAGAGGAGGAGGAGGAGGAGACAGAGGACCCAGACGCACCGTGGCAGTATGCTGTGGAGATGGAGGCAGGGAGTCCCTCGCATTCCTTGGCACAAATGGCCCATAGCATGCTCGGTTGCTTGCGTAGCGACAGCCGAATAATAACCATCAGACAGAGGGATGACTTTTGGCTGTCCACCTTGTTGGACCCTCGCTACCGGTCCAAAATGGTGGCCTTTTTCACACCTGCTGAGAGGGAGGCCAAAATTACGTACTATAAAAACCACCTATGTAGTCAGTTGGTCTCTGCCTTTGTGCGCCAACGTCCATCCTCAGACACTGTGGGCCCTGTGCGCTCGCGTTCCGCTGGCATGGCAGCAGGGGAGGGGTGGGGTTGTAGGAGCAGTGGCAGCTCCACCAGCAGCGGCTGCCTCAGTCTGCAGTCGATGATGAGTAGCTTTCTTCACCAGCGCAGTGAGGAAACTACTAACCAGCTGCAGCAGCAGCAGCAGCATCAGGTGGACCTGGAGCAGGAGCTCAAACAACAGGCTTGGGCCTACTTGGACAGCACCCTGCCAACCGAGGTAGACAATCCCCTTGACTACTGGGCAACGAAACTTGACCTTTGGCCCCAACTAGCTGAATTTGCCCTTGAAAGGCTGTCATGCCCGGCCAGTAGCGTGGCATCAGAGCGCGTGTTTAGTGCGGCAGGAGGTATTGCAACTCCGCGGAGGACACGACTGTCCACCCAAAGTGTGGAGAGACTCACGTTTGTGAAAATGAATCAGGCGTGGATTAGTCTGGATTTCAAACCACCAGTTCCTGACACAACTGACTAAATCCGCCATGAATCATGCCCCAAACATGTGCCACTTTCAGGTCTCCTCACACACTGCTTGTGTTTTCAATTTTTTGACATAGGGTGCTGGCAGATTACGGGCCTCCCATAGCTGCTGCCAGGCCCCTAATCTGCCATGGGCCCCTATATACCGCCTCCTCATGCTGCTGCCAGGTCCAGAGTCTCTCATGCCATGTGCCACTTTCAGGTCTCCTCACACACTGCTGGTGTGTTCAATTTTTTGTCATAGGGTGCTGCCAGATTACGGGCCTCCTATAGCTGCTACCAGGCCCCTAATCTGCCATGGGCCCCTATACCGCCTCCTCATGCTGCTGCCAGGTCCACAGTCTCTCATGGGTCCCTGTACGGCCTCCCATTGCTGCTGTCTCCATCGCCACACTCTGCCATGTGCCACTTTCAGGTCTCCTCACACACTGCTGGTGTGTTCCATTTTTTGTCATAGGGTGCTGGCAGATTACAGGCCTCCCATTGCTGCTGCCAGGCCTGTAATCTGCCATGGGCCCCCGTACCGCCTGGTCACGCTGCTGCTGGGTCCACAGTGTGACATGGGTCCCTGTACCGCCTCCCATTGCTCCCACTCTGCCATGTGCCACTTTCAGGTCTCCTCACACTCCTGCTGGTTTCCATTTTGTCATAGGTTGCTGGCAGATTACAGGTCTCCCATAGGTGCTGCCAGGCCCCAAATCTGCCATGGGCCCCCGTACCGCCTCGTCACGCTGCTGCTGGGTCCACAGTGTGACATGGGTCCTTGTACCGCCTCCCATTGCTCCCACTCTGCCATGTGCCACTTTCAGGTCTCCTCACACTCCTGCTGGTTTCCATTTTGTCATAGGTTGCTGTATGGCCTCCCATTGCTGCTGCCTCCACCGCCACACTGTGGCTCCAAACACTGGTTTTGGCCCCGTGACTGGCCAAATGAGTGAAGTGTGCGGTGATTCTAAGATCGACGGCACTCATCTGCATGTCATACTGAGTGACAGTATTATTTCTGTTCCCCAGCAGACTCCAAGGGCATTTAAATTAAAGGTACAGTGTTCTGCACTAATATTAAGTCTCTCTGAAGCCTAGAAACACCCTTTTTTAAGTTAAATTCACAGCGAATTTATTCGACTCGAATCGAATATTGTCCACGAATTCGCCGAATCAGTCGAATCGAATTTTTCATTTCTTCGCTCATCTCTAGTCAGGTACGTAACCAGTCCACACATTGAAAAAATTATCATATGTGTGCTATCTCTATACTCTAAAGGACTAGCAGACTGTGGTTCGGAGTGTAATTCCCTATGCCTCTTATAATATACTTTGGGGTTTTTACTCTCCAGAATGTAGTTATTTTGTGGAGGTTTCCTACCACCCTGCTGCTCCTGGGCCTCCAAACATGTGAAAGGTAGTCAGGAAGTTAGATGCATAATTTATGCCCAATGCAAGCCTGAAGGTGCCTCTTGGATTTTGGGCCCCTCTTTGTGGCTAAAATGCAAAAAAGCCTCATTTGTATGGTATCCTCATACTCAGGAGGAATTTCACATAGTGTTTTGGGGTGTAATTTTAAGAATGTCCATGCTGTGTTTGAGAAATATCTTATTAATTGACAGCCACATTCTCATTTTCTTTCTTTTTTTTTCTACAAACTTGTGGCAGAAAAATGAAATTTTCAAGATTCACTATGCCTTATAAAAATATACTAAGGTGTATGCTTTTCAAAATGTAGTAATTTTATGAGTGCTTCCATTGTCCTGACACCCCAGGGCTGCCAAACGTGGCAAAAAATATGATCTTCAAAAGACTCACCATGTATCTAGTGAAATATGTTAGTGGGTCAACTTTGAAAAATATGGTAATTTTGTGGCTGTTTCTCCTGTCCTGTCACTTCAGGGCCTCAGGAAATGTGATAGTCAGGAAACCAGATGCAAAATTGATGTCCCTTGAAATCCTGAAGTTGCTCATAGGAGTTTGCATCTTGGGAGCAAAACATTCTCAAACATGTGGTGTCCTCATACTTGGGAGGAGTAGAAAATTGTGTTTTGGGGTATAATTGTAAGAGTGCCCATGCTGTTTGTGATTAATAACTTGTTAAATTGAAAACTATGTCAATTAAAATAAAATTTTATGTCAGCATTTTATCTACCTTGAATGTTTGTTACATAAATCTTAATAACCTTATGAAAAAAAAAATCTAATTTTATTTACTTAATCTTCTAAAAGAAGTGGCAAAAATTTACAATTTAAAAAAACTCACCATGCGTCTTACTAAATACCTTGGAGTATTTACTTTCCAAAAATGGCGTAATTTGTTTTTTTAACAATCCTGATGTCAGGTTTGATAAATTTCAAATATTTATATTCACCACTGTAAAATAATTGCTTAGAGAATTCATGGAAAAAGTTGCTTAGGAGTGACGGTCCATGCAATCGCCAAGGTTCCGATACGACTGAATGGATAGATAGATATTCACCATGGTTTGTAGACTCTATAGCTTTCACAAAGCCTACATAATATACAATTATTTGTTTTTTTTTTTATCAAATAAATGTAACAGAATAAGTTTTTGACCTAATCTACTAAGAAAGGTTATTAATTAGCAAAGTTTTATTTCAGAAACTAAGAGAAGGTTTTTCAGTATTTTTGCTGTCTTTTCTCTTTTATATAGTAAAAAATAAAAAAATTCAGTGGTGATTAAAAATAACCAAAAGAAAGCTATATCAGTCTCAATAAAATTATAGAAAATTAATTTGGGCACAGTGTTATGTGACCAAAAATTTGCAGTAAAAATATTACAGTGCTGAAAAATTAAAAATTAAAAATGACCTAAAGAGAAAGGGGGATTTACATATCTGTTAGAGATGAGCGAATTATTCAAAAATTCGATTCGGCTGATTCGCCGAATTTGCGGAAGAAATTCGATTCGATGCAAATTTATTCGCTGTGAATTTAACTTATTAAAAGGGTTTCTAGGCTTCAGAGAGCCTTTATATTAGTGCAGAACACTGTACCTTTAATTTAAATGCCCTTGGAGTCTGCTGGGGAAGAGAAATAATACTGTCAGTCAGTATGACATGCAAATGAGTGCCGTCGATCTTAGAATCACCGCACACTTCACTCATTTGGGCAGTCACGGGGCACGACGAAGAAGAAGAAGAAGAAGAAGAATGAAAAGAAGAAGAATGAAAAGAAGAATGAAAAGAAGAATGAAAAGAAGAAGAAGAAGAATGAAAAGAAGAAGAATGAAAAGAAGAAGAAGAAGAATGAAAAGAAGAATGAGAAGAAGAATGAAAAGAAGAATGAAAAGAAGAATGAGAAGAATGAAAAGAAGAATGAAAAGAAGAAGAATGAAAAGAAGAAGAATGAAAAGAAGAAGAAGAAGAAGAATGAAAAGAAGAATGAAAAGAAGAAGAAGAAGAAGAATGAAAAGAAGAAGAAGAAGAATGAAAAGAAGAAGAAGAAGAATGAAAAGAAGAATGAAAAGAAGAAGAAGAAGAATGAAAAGAAGAAGAAGAAGAAGAATGAAAAGAAGAATGAGAAGAAGAATGAAAAGAAGAATGAGAAGAAGAATGAGAAGAATGAAAAGAAGAATGAAAAGAAAAAGAAGAAGAAGAATGAAAAGAAGAATGAAAAGAAGAATGAAAAGAAGAATGAGAAGAATGAAAAGAAGAAGAATGAAAAGAAGAAGAAGAATGAAAAGAAGAACGCAAAGAAGAAAAAGAAGAATGAAAAGAAGAATGAGAAGAAGAATGAAAAGAAGAATGAGAAGAAGAATGAGAAGAAGAATGAAAAGAAGAATGAAAAGAAGAAGAAGAAGAATGAAAAGAAGAAGAAGAAGAATGAAAAGAAGAATGAGAAGAAGAATGAGAAGAAGAATGAGAAGAAGAATGAAAAGAAGAATGAAAAGAAGAATGAAAAGAAGAAGAAGAAGAATGAAAAGAAGAAGAAGAAGAATGAAAAGAAGAAGAAGAAGAATGAAAAGAAGAATGAGAAGAAGAATGAAAAGAAGAATGAAAAGAAGAATGAGAAGAATGAAAAGAAGAATGAAAAGAAGAATGAGAAGAATGAAAAGAAGAATGAAAAGAAGAAGAAGAAGAATGAAAAGAAGAATGAAAAGAAGAAAAAGAAGAATGAAAAGAAGAAGAAGAAGAATGAAAAGAAGAAGAATGAAAAGAAGAATGAAAAGAAGAAGAAGAAGAATGAAAAGAAGAAGAAGAAGAATGAAAAGAAGAAGAAGAATGAAAAGAAGAAGAATTCCAGTACAGCAAAAAGTGTATCTGCAGAGAGCTCCGCTATTTCTGACAGTTCTCTGACAGTTCCTTCACATTTACAGCGGTTGAAACATTGTATCTATTTGTTTCCGAATAAAAACATCTGTATCCTAAATGGAAACAAATAGATACAATGTTTCAACCGCTGTAAATGTGAAGGAACTGTCAGAGAACTGTCAGAAATAGCGGAGCTCTCTGCAGGGACACTTTTTGCCGGCTGTAGAAGGGATGAAAATCGGCCGATCGGGAAAAATTCAATTCGTGCATCCGAAGTTTGATAATATACGGATTCGGTGCGAATCGAATTTTTCCTAATATTCGAAACGAATTCCACTTCGCCAAGTTCGATTCGCTCATCTCTAATATCTGTCTTCCAACAGGTAAAGTGAAATTTATTCACACTTACTATGCTTTGGAGATAATTCCCTTGCAAAGTGAACAGCCAATTTGCCTTTAATAAATCAACTTCAGAGTATTTAACATTTTGTGTTGTGTGGGGAAGATAACCTGCAATTAAAAAAATATATAGCTCTCTCTCTCTCTATATATATATATATATATATATATATATATATACTGTATACGCAGGGTCGGTGCTAGACCATTTTGCACCCTAGGCAAGACCAACTACTTGCGCCCCCCCCCCCAAAAAAAAACATAATATTTTTAAAAACAGTAAACAATATTAAATCATCAAAATATGAAACTTCCTGAGGACGATCTATTGGTCGAAACTAGTTGAGAGACACGACACAACTTCCGCTGACGCCACTTCCGGGATTTTTAACACATGCTGGAATGCAGCGGCCATCTTAATTCCAATTCATAATATACAAAGCTGAATACACCTAGTGCCAGGAAAAGCACTTTTTCTGTGAGTGGCATTTCTATTGTTTGACCCCATATTAAAGTTTTATACAGTTTTACACTATGGGATGTCTGGTTTTGTTTTGATTTATGCTGAAAATATAAAATACTGCCTGTGGAGGAGAGGAGTTGCCTAACATTGATGCAGATCTAGTGGAAAGTTATTGTTTACTACCAGCAACCACGGTTATAAGGTTGAAGGAATATCAGCCATCGGGATCAGATGGAAAACTGTGATAGTCCCAAAAAGCGAGTGTGACTTACCTACAGATAGGTGGTCATGAAATGACGGTGAGTTTACATCTATGTGGGGCACCAGTGTGAACACAGTGAAGCACTTGTCATTTCAATATGGAGTATCACCGTTAAAGTTACAGCACCGTTGCACCAATTATTCACATGTTGGGACTGAATATTAATATTGTATTCGTATTTTGCTCAGTGTTATCACTTTAAAGATTGCACAGTTTATTTTGTCTATTTGTGACCTTAGCGTGGTCCATTTTTTGAAATATATTCTTACAGTAGCCTGTCAGCAATACATAGATTTCGGGGGCACAGACTGAGCGACATATCAGACTGGATGTCGCTCCACTTCCTTAAATTGAACCTCTCCAAAACCGAGTTTCTTGTCTTCCCCCCAGCCTGGACACCACCCCCCATTGATTTCTCCGTCACATCCAACAACACTACCATCAAACCCGCCCTGCAGGCCAGAGTACTGGGTGTCATTCTGGACTCCAACCTATCCTTCCAGCCCCAAGTCCAATCTTTAACAAACTCGTGCAGACTCCACCTCCGCAACATCGCCAAAATCCACACGTTCCTTACCCCAGAAACCACTAAACAGCTCATCCACTCCCTCATCATATCACGACTCGACTACTGCAACTCCCTCCTCACTGGCCTGCCTCGCCGCTGGCTATCCCCTCTCCAGTCCATCCTGAACACGGCTGCCAGACTCATTCACCTTTCCAACCGCTCTGTCTCCGCCACCCCCCTCTGCCAATCCCTCCACTGGCTTCCGATTGCGCAACGGATCAAATTCAAAATCCTAACGCTGACGTACAAAGCTGTCCACCATACTGCCCCGTACTACATCTCTGACCTAATATCCAAGTACCGCCCAGCACGCACACTCCGCTCCTCACAAGACCTCCTTCTCTCTAGTTCCCTGGTCTCCTCCTCCCATGCCCGCCTCCAGGACTTCTCCAGGGTGTCACCCATCCTCTGGAACTCCCTGCCCCAACCCATCAGATTATCACCTACTCTCCTCTCCTTTAGGCGCACCCTGAAAACCCATCTCTTCAGGGAAGCCTACCCCACCCCCTGCTAACTTGCCGACCTCCTCCACTCTTCCTACCACTCCATCCCCCCTAGCTATCTCCTCCTGTGCCACCACCCCCTCCCTCCTAGATTGTAAGCTCGAAAGAGCAGGGCCCTTGATCCCCTCATGTTTTGCATTGTATTGGTATTGTTCTGTCACATGTTCTGTCTCCCTTTGTAATGTACAGCGCTGAGCGAACTATTGGCGCTTTATAAATACTGTATAATAATAATAATAATAATTTTGTTATTTACAGCTATGCAACGTTATTGTTGAAGTATAATTTTAGTTTTTTGAGAGATTACATATAAAATGTATTAAGATAATACTTGAAGTTCTTTCAATCACAAACCTGACAGAGAAAGTCTCATATTTTCAAAATGCATTGACACTTTGACTGCTGCAGTTTCTAACATGTTCATAACTTTTGTCTACTTGTCTCTAAAGGTTTATTTCTTAACACAGAATTCTAAAATATTTCAGAGTTCTGAGGTGATAGAGACTGCATTATATAGATGTGCAAATCTCTGCGGTGGATAACTAATCATATTGCTACCAACAGCAGCTGACCCCCTGGCATCGTAAAATAAAACTACATCAATTTGTAAGTGAAAAGTGACTCACATGTGCTCCAATGAAGTGAAACAGTATAACAGAGTATAGTAAAACAAAATAATAAGATTTGATTAGTGATAAAAGTTCATACTCCCTCTATACTCACTCTTTGAACAATAACAGTGCATGTCACACTTCACAAATCACAAAAATCTTCCACCTCTGTGCTTTGTGCCCCTTAGTGGAAAAAAGGCACAGCAGATGTCCATGATTATTTATTAGTAAGTGAGACATGAAACGCTTTAAGCAAGTATGGCAGGCAAAACCTTCAGATTCCTCTTTTTTCCATCAGGGCTCTCACCGTGCCATATACTTTCACACAGGGACAAAACTTTACAGGGGCATTGGCATTGAGAGGGGCGCCATGGCTGGTACTGATCTTCCTGCAGCAGCTGAAACCCCTCGTACATCCTTGAACCCTGCAGTCTGTACATAGCGCACCCCTAAACCTTGCACTCTATACACAGCACATCCCTAAACATTGTACTCTGTACACAGCGCACCCCTAAACCCTGCTCTCTGTACACAGCACACTCCTAAAACCTGCACTCTGTATGTAGCGCTGAGGCTGCAGAGAAAGGAACTGGGAAATCTGCCCTCAATCCATTTCTGTGCCTCAAAAATCAGACATCAGGGGCCTGTTAGGCATTTTTGACAGTTTGGCATCTTCGCCCTGGGCACTGAACGAACTTGTTCAAGTACTTTGGGGGAGGGCGGTGCTGAACTGAGTCTTTTCCTCAGGTGAAGGAATGTCTAACTTTGCCACTGCTCTCACAGGTAGGAAAAAACAGCACCATCAACTTTTCCTTCAGTTGTGACCCCAATTCACCCCTGTTTTCCTCCGCTCATCAGGCCAGGACTGGCATTAAAAACAGAGACACTTCCATAGTGTAATATTTTCAATTCTAAGCATTTTATTTATAATGTAATATATTTAAATTTAAGCCAGAAAAACATGCATGTCATCACTCCTGCTTAAAAACTTAGGTTTGAAGAATTTGTGTTTGATAATATTACACTATGGAAACGTCACTGTTTTTAATGCCTGTTTTATGTTGATTAGTGGGGGAAAAAAGTGGTGAATTGGGGTCCCAACCAAAAGAGAAGGTGAGGGTACTGTGTTTTCCAGCCTGTGAGAGCATATGGTGTAGTGAGAGCCCTGGAATCTGAATGTTTTACCTGCCATACTTACTATTTTATCCTCACAACCAAAATAGAAAAGGAGAGCAGTTGATGGTTCTGGATTTTCCTACCTAGTATAAGAGCTCTGGTGGAAAAAGCAGACGTTTGGATGTTCTGCCTGCCTTACTTACCTGAATTAAGCGTTTAATGATGCATGGAGCTTGGAGGTGGAAGATGTGATTTTGTGAAGTGTGACATGGTGTCAGGAATATGGTGCCAGTCATCAGGCTAAGATGCACTGTCTGGCTAAAATGGAAGAAGAGAGACTGCACATTCATCATTGCCCACACGTAAGAACACAGTACCCTTGCCTGCTCATGTTTAATGTTTGCCTCCGCTACTGAATCCAGTCTGGACTACTGACCAGGCATCTGCTATTGACTCTCTACCTTGCTGCCCAATTGTTGGCAACTTCTGACTTTTCTTGACTCTGATTCTACTTTCTCCTGGTGTCCTTCCACGCAGCTGTCACTTAACCAGGTGATCTGACTTCAACATCAATTGGACTTGGTGTTTCCACAGTGCATCACCAACTGTACCTGTGCTCTTCAGATACCATGAGCAGGGCCCTCCTATTCCTTCTGTATTGAACTGTGTTGTGATTGTACTGTCCCCCTTTGTATTGTAAAGCACTGTACAAACTGTTGGTGCTATATAAAATCTGTATAATAATAATACTAGTGTTCCCAAGTTCCTGCTCTCAGTGTTTACTCCTTGGCATGTGTGCCTTTCCTTCACCCCTTTAGTTTCTGTCTCAACATCCAGGGGTGCTCAGATGGGAATCGTGCCACCCTCATCATCTCAGGCTCTGCATACACATGTGCTGTCATTGCCCATATATGGACTTTCATCACTAATCAAGTTTTAATATACTGTTTCACTTCATTCTATTACATTGTTTCATTGTTTCACTTTGAGCAAGCGTGTCACATGTTGGTTTCAATTGAGTCTGCATTATCTTAAAATACTAGTAAAGTATTGTTAGATTGCTCCAGCACTCTTCTATATATAAAATGTACATTTATGGGAGTGCTCGTGAGCAGCATCTGTAATGGTCACACTGTAGGCTCGCTCCTCGGCCACATCGGCTGATCTGTCGGTGCTCAAGGGGGATCGACCACCTTCCCTCTAGCCTCCCCCAGATTGCTGCCCTCCACCGCCCCGATGGGCAATAAAATGGGGGCCGCCCATGCCTCCAGCACTTGGCAGGCTGTGCTGGAACTTGCGGCCTACCCACCAGAGGCCACATCTGAAGCCCCCGGCCTCAATTTCGGGTCCGCCGCCGCTACTAGTGGGTGAACCGGATCCCACCGGCGAAAAGGTCCTGGCATCAGAGGCATCCTTGAAGTCCAGCTCTGAGGGATGCTGAGCTACTGTGCTGCTTCAAGTCCATGCTGCAGTCAGAACAGGGGCGGACTGACCATTTGGAAACTCGGGCACTGTCGAGGGCCCGGGGTCAGTAGGGGGCCCCATGAGATGCCCCTGGTACCTTTTTCACAGGCTTTTTTGAGTTTGGGCCATGATCCCCTATTGCCCGGGGGCCCCATGAGTTGTCAGTACACCCCTGAGTCAGAATTATCCTCCATTACCTTCAAGCTGGCAGACCGTCTCTCACGAAAAATTCAGAAGTTGGGCAATCGGACGAACGATCTCGAAGATAAAATGGACGCTGCGACCACGGTTATTGAAAGCCACGAACAGGATCTGTGTGACCTCAAGAAAGAATTGGCCAATGCGCTGGATGCTAGGATTTTGAGAACCATTCCTGCCGCAGCAATTTACGCTTAAGGGGTATCCCAGAAACCGTTACGGATCTCACCTCAACCAGTTCTGCCCTGTTTCAGGAGCTGACACCCACCATTCCCATTGACTGGCTTGAATTTTACTACATACACTGTACATTGGGCCCTAGACGAACAGATGGGCCCCCAAGAGACAATATCATCGCACTAAGGAAACCCTCCTCTTGGCAGCCAGTAACAACCCAGACCTCAGATTTCAGGGGCATCACTACCAGCTCTTTGCGGACCTCTCCCAGATCACTCTTCAGAACTGCTGCCAGTTGAAACCCTTCACTTTGGTCCTGGTGAATTGCAGAATTAAATACGCAAGGGGCTTTCTGTTCCACCTCAACTTTGCCTACCAGGGCTGCAGCCACTCGGTTGCCACGTCGGAGAAGGTCCACTCTCTCCGGGAATCCCTACTCCTTCTTTTCCCGGGAGTCCTGTGCATTCATCTGGATCTCCGGCGGGGCCGCTTACTCTGGGCCACCTCTGGGAGAAGACATCCAACAGGAAGAGGGCCTACCTTGGACCCCTCTACGATCCAGTCCATCCTGCTCTTCCCCAGGCTGATGTCATTTCCAGGACTTCCTCCATTGGGTTTTACTGTTGGATCCTTTTGACGGGACTGTAAGCTTGGCCTTTTAGGCTTTCCCAGTTTCCAAGCGTTTCACGATTGGGCTCCACCTGGCCGGCTCCCTTGGGTTCCATCCACGAGTGGGGGGTCTCCTCCTGGACTTGAGGTCTCTGACTTTTGGCCACTGCATTCCCAGTTAGATAGTGTTCCAGGATTGGACCCAGTCCGGCCAGCTCTCTTGGGTTCCGTCTTTGAGTGGGGGGTCACCTCCTGAATTTCAGGTCTATGACTTTTTGCCATTGCAGACTGCCAAGGGTCCAGGTGACACTGGTTGAGTTCCCATTAGTGGAATGAGCCGATAGTTCCCTCGGGCTCCAGGGAGGGAGGTTGACTCAGGTAGGCCCTAGGTAGGTGCATGGATGTTGGTCATACTGCGGACCACCTAGGCTGGGGACCCTGGGGTAGGGTACCACCTGGGCTGTGTTGTTTGGGTACCACGGCGGCCTGTAGTTGTCCCCCCAGAGGGGTTGGGACAACAAACATAGCTGGGTTTCTGTGGATGTACCCACTTCTGGGGACTCATACCTCTATTACTGTGGAACTCCATTATGTTGTGCTTATTGCCTTTTTTCCCCTGAGGGCTTATGTTTTTGATGTATCCATTTGCAGCCATGTGTCCAGTGGTAGAGCCACCCCCAACTGGTATCCTTCAAGTGTAGGATGCACTTCACCATTGGTGTAATACGATTGAGCTACTGTACATACTCCTTGTGTCCTCTTCTTTTTTTCTTTCCTAGTCTTCTTTTCTTTTCTGGTTCTTCTATTCTTGTTTTATGTGGGGTTTCGGGATGCCATGGTCTGACCATCCTAGGGAGTGGAAATTGTTGGCCTCACCCCTTTTGAAAGTACATTCACAAAATATTCAAGGCTTCAATTCCCCTCAGAAGCGGTCTAAAGTTTTTCATCACCTCAAATTGCAACAAATTGACGTGGTATGTTTGCAGGAAACCAGGTTTACTCAGTCCTTCACCCATGGTATCTTTCGTCTCATTATCCCACTTTTTACACGGCCCCCGCTCCTGAGAAAAGCCGGGGTGTGTTGATAGCTTTCAAAAGCAATCTCCCCTTCATCTGTGCTCAGAATATAGCAGACCCCACAAGTAGGTACTTGCTTCTGCAGGGCACCCTCTGGGACCAGGAGGTTACTTTTGTCTCTTACTACGCCACCCAATCACTTTCAGCATAAATGTTTTTCTTATCTTTGCACCATAATTTCCCAATACTCCAAGGGTCTTCTTCTTCTTCTTTTGGGAGATTTAAATGTTACCTTGGATTCTGCCTTAGGTAGGCGCTATGCCTGGGGGGCGGCCCCTTCTCACGACTTAGTGCTAGAGGAACATATGCGCTCTCTCTTGCGGACGGCGGGGCTGGCACACGTTTGGAGGAACTTCACCCAACTGAGCGCGACTCTAAGTTCTACTTAAATCCCCATGACACTTTTTGCAGAATTGACCACATATACCAACAGCTTCCCTTGGTCGGGCGGATATCTATCCCCTCCTCACCCTGGTCAGACCACAATCCCCTGGTTCTACTCCTTGCCCACTCAGGGTCAGTACTGGTCTTTCACTGCGCATTAATGAATTTATTGACTACTCAGGTTACCTGCCAACAAATAGAATCTTTCTTACGTACATACTTTGCGGAAAACTCTGATCTGTCTCTTCGGCAGTGCTCCTGTGGGAGGTGCATAAAGCCATGGTGTGGGGTCACATTATACAGCTGACGCTGGCTCAGGCATGGGAGCGGGAGCACCATCTTTTGGATCTTCACTCTCTATTGGCATCTGCTCGTTGCTCGTTGGAGGTCGCTCCTATCCGCAGCTCATAAATGCACACGGGATGCTCTGGCTGCAGAGTTGGACCTACTTGCTTCTTTGGAGGCTGAACGGGCCCTGCGTTGGACCAAACATAAATGTTCTGTGTTTATAAGCCAGGTCCAATGCTGGCCAGGAAACTCAAATCTGTGGGGAAACCTCACAAACCGATCCGGTTGCGACTTCCTGCGGGTGGCTGTAAATCCAATCCCCAGCAGATTGTTTCCCATTTCGTGTACTTCCTTTCACACCTTTACGCTAAACCAAATCCCTTCCCTGTAGCTCAGGCAGATGCGTTTTTTCAAGATTTCCGACTTCCTGGATTGTTCGAAGCGGCGCGGATGGTCCTCAACGCTGGTGTAACCGTATAGGAAGTGCTTCAGGCTATCAAATCTCTACAATCCACCGTGGCCCCGGGTCCTGACAGCTGTTCAGGTCTCTATTATAAGAAATTTGCAACCCTGTTGGCACCCTTTTTAACTGATTATTTCATTGAGTTACGTCAGGGCTCTTTGTCCTCTCCATGCACTTTGGGCTCATATCTCAATGATTCCTAAGACAACAAATGATGTGCAGGAACCTTTCAGCCCATTTCGTAATGAAGATCTGAAGATATTGGGCAAGATCCTCAGTCTTTGTATCAATAAACATTTGCGTAGTCTGGTCCACAGGGACCAAGTACGTTTCGTCCCTTGGAGGCAGGCGGGGGATAACGTTCATAAAGTGGTCCACCTTATACACCGGGATTCTTACTGTCCTTAGTCATATATAAAGCTTTGATTCTCTATCCTGTGAATATCTGCGGTTTGTGCTGTCTTGTTGGGGCTTTGGGGACTCTATTCTCTCATGGATTCAAGCTTTGTATTCTTTCCCTTCGGCTTTGGTTAAATATGCTGGGTATTTCTCAGAACCCTTTCCTAATTTGCGAGGGTCGAGACAGGGATGCCCCCTGTCCCCTCTTTGTTCTGGTGCTTGAGTAGCTGGCTTTAGCTCTCCGGGCTGATTGTAATACATTGGGTGTTCCATACGCAGGACAGGAATTCAAGTTGAACCTTTTTGCAGATGATGCCCTCTTGACTCTCACTAATCCCCTGACGACGCTCCCAAATTTGCAACAGATTCTTGATTTCAGGCCTCCGTATTAATTTGGTTAAGACTGTCGCTCTCAATATTACTTTCGCACCTACAATTCCATTTCCCTTACAAATGGGCTTCCTCTTCATTTGAATGCCTAGGCATTCACTTGATCTCCACCTATGGCTCTTTGTTTGCTGCAAATTATTATCCATTGCTTCGCTTTGTGTCCTCTCTTATGCACTCCTGGCAATTTCCGCACCTGTCTTGGATACGACGGGTTAATTAAGTGAAAGTGAAAGTGACCATCCTGCCTAAATTGTTGTACTATATAAGCAACCTCCTAGTGCTGGTTCCTCCTCATTTCCTTCGGTTGATTCAGGCGAGGCTTATGTAATTTATCTGGGCAACAGGTGCCCCAGAGGCTCCAGAAATATGCTCTTTGTCCATAGACTTCAGGGATGCCTAATCTAACTAAGTATTATCAGGCGAGCAAGATTACCGCACTGTCTATGTTGCATACTTCCTCTGACATTCCTCTCTGGGTCTTGCTGGAACTACTTAATTGTGCCCCTATTGCAAAATCAATGCTTCTATGACTCCCCCCTGCCCACTGAGACTCAGTACGCTACTCCAGTGGCTTGATGTCACCTTTCCTACCCTTGCTCCCAATTATTAACAATCCTCTCTTGCTGCCGGGTTTAGATCAACCAGGGGCGTTCTCTTGGTGGGTGGCCAATGGTTTTTCGCAAGTGCGACACTTTTTGACTTTTTAGTCCTTCCTCACCTGGAATTCTCTTTGGGAGTCACGGGATGTTCATCAGGTGGAATTGTTTCGTTACCTTCAATTGCGGCATTGGCTGACCTCACTACGGGACACTTATGCTTTCCCATATCACAGCTTTGCCAACAGCATACATGCACCACGGTGGAGGCGGCATACAAAGTATTGTTCGTTAGTATTGGGTCCCGGCTCATTTGGCCCAGGCGAACCCTGCCTGCAGTGATCGCTGCTTTCGAGGTTGCATCATTATGAAGATGTGTTGCATATACGGTGGTCATGCCCGAAACTGATTCATTTTTGGTCTTGTGTATTTGGCCTCTTTTTCACATTGTTCCATCTCTCCATACTCTGGAATGCTAGGTATGCTTTGCTTCATTGTCCCATACCGGGCCTGTTGGCTCACCAGCAGAAGTTGGCTTCCTATTTGTTCTTGTTGGCAACTAGAACAATTGCTCTTTGTCGAGTATCTGTAATGACTCCCAACAGAATATCTTGAAACTATGGGAGACGTGGTTGACATATGCTTTTCCCGCGTTCCCCCCGGCTAGTCTGGGTTTGTAATGTTATTATACAAAAACCTTTGTTGTGCCAGTCAATGTGTAAATTCCAAAAATATAGTCCAAATAAATTAATCCTCCGTGTCCAACTTCAACATCCCCATAAATCCAGATAAGATGTGTACTTTAGAAAAATGAAAAACTAAATAGTGTGCTACCTTCAATATCAACTGGTATATACTTCACCAAACAATAAGTATATACTTTACAAATATGTGCAAAATGAAAGTCAAAACAAGATTCAAATCATGAGCAACACGAGAATCGTGAAATCACTCTGTGTACACTATAAATATATATATATATACAGTATGTGTGAACATTCAGTGTACACTCATAAAACAAAACAAATTAAAATAAAAAATGTAATAAATTAATTAAATAAAAAAATTTAAAAATAAATAAAATAAATAAATAAAAATTGTAAACACTTCTAAATAGCTGAAATGCATACAATTACCCTCAATAGAGTAATAGCAAGCCTTTAAAGAGTACACCCTGGACTCTCACTCCAGTGTTGCTGTCATTCCCTGGACTCTCACTCCAGTATGTTACAGATAGTGTTCCAATCCTTAGGCAAATATCTCACAACTCCATCATCCTCATAAATAGAAATAGAAGCCCATGTAGTGTAGTATTAAAAGTATTGAACATTTATTTGTAGTGCTTACATTTAGGGATTCATCAATCAGCAGAAAATTCCCATGACACAGCCTAGAGCAGCTTCCTGGAACGCTGTACTGCCAATTCCAAAAGTAAAAATGGCCGCTCTGCCACTTCCGGTTTGCGTATTACGTCAGACGTCACTTCCTCTGACGTGTTTCGTCACTTCCGGACTTCTTCTGAAGAGATCCCTTTTATATTATACAAAAAAGGTTTTTGTATAATATAATTTACTTTCAGGGGTGAAAGTGTGAGTTTTTTGGATTTTTACACAGGGTATTTTGTGCAATATCTATTTTGAATACTGAATTCATTTATTTATTATGGGTTTGTGATGTTGTTCAGTATTGGCGTCCCTGAACCCCTGCTCCTGGTCTTGTCTTCATCCTTTTCTACTCCTTTTTTCTTTCTATTTTTGCTTGCCTTTTGTGAGGCGGTAGATAGCTGCCTTTGGTTTGAGCTACTGTCAGTGATATATAGCTGTTTTTGTAATTTATGTGCCATTGATAGCCCTTGTGTGGGCGCACCTTTTGCTCTGATGGTGTTAGAGCACTGTTTTCTTTACTTTTTATGTGCCATTGATAGCCCCCGCGTGGGCATGTCTTGTTGAAACATTAGAAATTAATAAAAACCATTGAAATACAAAATGTACTTGTATACAATATATAATTTATTACATTCCTTTACACAACATGTAGGCTGTTTATTATTATTAACACGCACGCACAAAATGAGTCTACAATCCAGTTTCTTGTTTATGTTATATTGAACATGTAATAAAAGCACAGCATTTCAAGATGAACAGACGCAAGGTGAAACAGTCAATCAATAGGTTAGAGCTAGTAATATATCAAGCCAGTTACTGGACCAAATTAACCAAATGACAAATTACAGGGTTATCAACTCTATTATATAATATCTAATGTAAACGTATATGATGTGGTATAATAAAACTAATTAATTGGTTGAAAATCAGACAAAGGCTTTAATGTAATCTTGGTGATCAAAGATGAATTCCTGCACAACTAATCTATTTCACACATACAGTATTCCCAGGAGTATAATAAAGTATGTTAGGTGGATACTTTTCTTCTAGTGTAAAATTTTTTGGTTATGTCACAGTTTGTGCACAGAGTTCAAATCAGGGAACAGATCAGCTGTTATTAAAAAGTACATGCCTTGTCACCATACAGGAGAAGCAGATAAATAATTACAATTAAGCAAATGACTGTAAGTGCTGTGCTTTATCTTTATATTTTCATAATTTTTAATTAATTATAAATTAATTTTCTATGTTTTTCAGTTCTAAATATTTAAATTGATACTAAAGGCTTAAATAAAGAAAGAAAATAATAGCAAGCATGTTTTACTTACCTGCTCTGTGCAAGGGTTTGTCCTCTTCTCGGGGCTCCAGCAGGCTCTTTGGACTCCTCCCGCCTGCCGAGTTCCTCCATAGCAAGCCACTTACTATGGGGGCACTCATGCGCGCTCGCTCCTGAGCCCCGCTCAGTGTGTCCAGGAGACCCCTGTTCCCTCCTCACTGGCTGTGACTGACAGTAGCAGAAGCCAATGGCTCTCACTGCTGTCTCTGAGCCAGTGAGGAGGCAGAGATCAAGGACAGCAGCCACTCTCATGCACATCGCTGGATCGGGATGGAGCTCAGGTAGGTATTAGGGAGGGCTGCAGGGGGAGCTGCATACTGATGGTTATTTACCTTCATGTATAGAATGCATGAAGGTAAAAAAAACCTTCAGGCATTACAACTACTTTAATGTTTATTGGTCACATAATATTCATTCTAACATTTTATACATTGTGTAAATAATTACATTATATGGCCTCATGTCCATTCCTGAGCATAATTTATGTTGTTCCTAGTTGGGGCATTGCCTGTTGCTCAGAGAGTGGCTGCCTGTTTGTTGTTGGAGGGAGACAAACCTAAGTAATTGTAAGCCAGATAATACAGTATAAGATCGTTTTTTCAGGTTACTTTAGCAGAGGATCCAAGGATATGTTTATTGAACATGGTGAACGAGGCTACTTTACCAGAAAATACATACTGTACGTTCCTATTATTCAAGTGGTATTTCACGTCCGCAAATAAAATTACTAAAAAATGGTTATCCCCCAATTCCCCCACCTTGGGGGAACTAAAAACACAAATAAATCATACTTTATCTACTTGCTTGCTACCCTGGATTTAGCTCAGATTTCATTAATTCTGAATAGATCATTGTCTTAAAGAAGGGAAGATTGGCTGGTATGTACTATATTGGACAATACCTGGGTATTCATGATGATCAGCCAGTTATTATATTGTTTATGGCTGCTTGAAATCTATGTAGGATTTATAAGGCAAGGCACTGAATGTGTGTTCTTTTTTTTTTTTTGGTCTTGTTTTAGTGTTTGTGTTATTTATATTATGTGGGTATAATAATTTTTTTCAGTAGCGATATATATTGCATTTTTTCTTGTACAAGAATTATTTAAGATGGTATTTGGATAATTCTATTTCTGGAAGGTTTGTAATTATTTGGACATTTAACTGTAATTGTAAAGAGAGATTGGATTGCATGATGGTTGGTTTTGTAAAAGAAATGTCTAAAAATTGATAAAAAGTAATTGCTGTTAACAGGACCTGCACTTTATGCTCCTTGTACATTTCATGCACTCTGCAAGGGACGCTATCTTGTTGCCCTTTTAGATGATTACATGTAAGTAGGGACCAGCCAATCCTCCTTTTTGGATTGGATTGCTGGGATCCTTATCTTTAGAACAGGGATAGAGAGAAATCTTCCAAAGGGGATACGGGGATACTAGGTCTGGTGACCCTGGTGACATACAGGAAATTCTTCACTTTGGAGGGAGTTTTTCTCACTCCCTGTTTTGGCTAAATGACAGGAAATTAAGGGAAATCTCCCCAGCAGCATAGATGGCAAAAAAAACTGACAGAAGTTATAACCCTCCCTTGCTCTATCCAAAATGGAAAAAAAGGTTTGATTTTAGTTCTAATGTATTCACATTCAGTGAGATGTGTTTAGTATTGTTGAAGCCATTTAATTATCAGAGTGGTTTCCGCTGTTCAAACGAGTGTTGGGAATATACCCCAACATGACTAGAGGTTTAAAAGGGTTGTGAAAAACTCCATTTTAGTTAACACAATTAAATTACTATGTTTCCATGAAATCTGGGTTAGATTGCAATTGTTATAGTTACATCAGCCTTTCTTAACCATAATTAGGTGAAACACCAGGGTTCCCAAAGAGGATGCTAGGGGTTCCTTAGACACTAACAAACAGGGGATTGAACTCCAGTATAACAGTGCCTGGACAGTTCTGGGTCTGACATA
Source organism: Staurois parvus (assembly GCF_062004578.1). Classification (NCBI taxonomy): domain Eukaryota; kingdom Metazoa; phylum Chordata; class Amphibia; order Anura; family Ranidae; genus Staurois; species Staurois parvus. The sequence continues at coordinate 13,947,101 of NW_028318060.1, forward strand.
ATGTGTCAGAGTCAAACAGCATAGCATCAGTAAAGCCTTGACACAAATATTCTTTTTAGCTGTCTTTATGGAGCCATTCTTTCCATGGCTCTGTAGTATAATAGGTATTTTGTACCTGCCTACCAATGTAACATGGCAGTCTTGATTTTGCCGACCAATGTGAGAAATATTATTCCTTCCACTGACCATCAATGGAAGGGAACAATTATCACACTGACTACCCATAAAAAAGAAGTGCCCCTCCCGATGGCCACCAATGTAAGGGAACATGTCTCTCACTGACTGCTAAGGTAAGAGAGCATGTATCTTGTGGACCACCAATGTAAGGGAGCACCTCTCCAACTGACTACCAATGTAAGGGATCATTACACTAGCCACCAAAGTAAGAAACAATTCTCCTCTGACTACCAAAGTGAGGAGACACTGCAATTTTCACTATTTTTGTTTTCTTTTTTGGTTATTATTATGTTCAAATCATGATTATTGGGCACAAGTTGTCATACAGAGCAGGTTTTAAAAAAAAATCAGGAACAGAAATCTGAAGAGAAGTCAACCAGACCAAGATGTACACAGGAACACAGGAAAAAACACACTGGAGTTTACAGACCATGCAAGGGCAAGGAGGAAATGAGCTAAGCTGCTAAAATAGCAAAAAGAGCTGGCTGTAGGCTGGACTAAAGAGGTAGGCAATGGAATCCAGGTGAGTCACTGTGGAGACAACGAGTGGCTGGTAATTAACCGACAGCTGAGCAGCTTCTGAGCACTGAAAGAAAAGAGCTGCAGGTTATGTAGTAGGAGCCCAGTCCTAACAATTCTATATTCATAGTTACATATAGTTACATAGTTAGTCTGGCTGTCTGGCTGAAAAAAGACCAAAGTCCATCCAGTTCAACCAAAAAATAAGTTATAATTCTATACCCACAGTTGATCCAGAGGAAGGCAAAAAAATTTCCAATTTGCCCCTGCAGGGGAAAAAAACCTCCTTTCTGATCCCCCGAGAGGCAATCGGATATATCCTGGATCAACCTAACCCATAAATGTTAGTATCTAGTTATATTATGTGTATCTAGGAAAGAATCAAAAGGAATGGTAGGGCGGTCTCAGCAGTGCTCGGATGGGGAGCGTTTGAGTGGAAGGGGTGGGCTTCGAAGTGCTCGGGTGAGAGGGGCTGGCCTGGAAGTGCTCGGGTGAGAGGGGCAGGATTTGCAGTGTTCGGGCAGGAGAGGCGGGTTCAGTAGTGTTCGGGCAGACTCAGAAGTGCTTGGGCGGGAAGGGCGGGCTCGGCAGCATTTGGGTGGGCTCAGCAGCCTTTGGCGGGAGGGGTGGGCTTGGCAGCATTTGGGTGGGCTCAACAGCCTTCGGACGGGAGGGGTGGGCTTGGCAGCATTCGGGTGGGAAGGGGTTTACAGATGAAGGGGTTTACAGATGGAGGGGTGGATCTTAAACAGCAAGGGGTGGGACACATTTAGATGGGGGCTCCTGATTTTAGTCTTGCCTAGATCAGCACAAAACCAAAATACACCACTGCCTGGACTGATCATTTCCCTGTTTGCTGAGCATGTCTCTGCCTTCCTCCTGAATTGCTGGGGGCAGTACTACATGAGTCATCAATAGTCTTATTTTTTATGCAGAACACAATGTCAGCATTGGTGGTCTGTGATAGATAAATGATTGTCATATTCTACAGTTTACAGCAGGTAAACACCAGAGAATGAACAGATAAATTTTTTCTAGGTATAGGAAGCGATCATTACACCTACTTGAAATGCATTTTCTTTTCTATGTGAAGTTCTTTCTTCATTAAATGGTGTCCTGTGGTTACCCGATGTCTGGCAGTGTGCCTGGTAGATATTGTTGCTTTTCAGTAAAACAGAAATCTGCACCATAAAACCGTTTTACCCAGAAGCATACTAATTGTTTTCCTTCTAATTTTTACTATATAAACCGTTCTCTTATTGGTGCCGTTGATGTTTTTAAAACATATTTGATTTAACCAAATTGTCCTGTTTATTTTGCGGTCTTTTAAGCATTTCAAAGGCCTGTAGTTAGATAGAGATTTAGGTTTGTAATTTTCCCTTCCATCTCTTCTTTCAGTTCTCAAAAATAACTTTTTTTTTTATATCATGAAGCAGCCCTTACATAGCTGTGTAAATATAAACTAAAAACATCACGCCTGCAAGAAATAGCTTTTGCAAGAACTGATGAAATACACTACATGTCAATAATGTGTTATCACTGTGTGCTTCTTGAGATTATAATGCTGAGAACATGCAGTGTTATATAAAAGTGGAGAAGGGAAACGGTATATCAAGGGCAGATGTCTGCAAGCCTTTCTGTGAATGTCCTTCTCCTGCTATGCCAGTTTGCAGCTCTGCAGAACCACACTGCTTTCTTCATGCTGAGATGCAAGTTCATTTAACAGCAACTACAAAAATCCCAATGAAGCTGATAACGTTCTACATCGAACATGTGAAACATGTCACATAAAATAGATACAACTCAAAAAGTATGCAATAGATAACTGGTTATAGTGATTATCCATGCTGACATATCACATAATCTTTTCTCTTTATCGTAGACTTTTGGAATTGTAATCAAAGTTCTTGGCAGGAAAATAGTGAAATTGAAAGGGTTTTTATCTTTTTTATCTATTTATTTACTGAAAACAACAATAACAATAATATTACAGCATTTCATATTATTCATTCGCTGTAATTAAGCCTCACTCAGGTTTTCATATTCTTCCTACATGTTGGTAACTATAGCAGAACAGTGTCTATTCTTACCTACTGCCCAAGAGTTACTAGTAGAGTCACCTCACTAGTCACCTCACTCATTAACCACTTGCCCTCCGGAAGATTTTTCCCCGTTTATGTACAGGGCATTTTTTTTGCTATTCAACACTGCACTACTTTAACTGGCAATTGTGCAGTCATGTAACACTGTACCCAGATTACATTTATATAATTTTTTCACACAAATGGAGCTTTCTTTTGGTGATATTTAATCACCACTGGGTTTTTATTTCTTATTGTATAAATGAAAGCAAATTCAATTTTTTTTTAAAAAATGATATTTTCTACATCCTGTTATAAAACAACAAATAAAAAATTAAAAACAAAATTAAATTTCTTCATAAATTTAGGCCAAAATGTATTCTGCTACATGTCTTTGGTAAAAAAAAAAAACCCAATAGGTGTATATTAATCAGTTTGTGTGAAAGTTATAGAGTTTACAAACTATGGAATACATTTGAAAATTGATCAATCCTGATGTACTGACGGCTTCAGCCATACCTGGAGCAGCTTCTTTGATCAGAAGGGAAGCTTCAGATGTGGAACTCCAATTTATGGAGCTTGTCATTTCATTTGGCACAGGAAGAAGTCAGTCACAGGGTACAATGGGCAGACATTCTCCATCCAGCAGTTTATCAACTGTGGGTCTAAGTTCGTGGTATACTGTCTTATCGGTCCCCTTTACATTGGTTGGACGATACACACATTGCACACCCATTTCGGTGAACACAAGAGGAATATACTAAAGGATATTCGGTCTCATTCCATGTCTCTGAAAAACACAATAAGGATCCTACAGGGCTGCAAATCTTTGTGTTGAAAAGTATCAATGAAGATGTGGACCTTGGGAGATGCTTTCGCAAATTATGCAAAAGGGAAACTTGATTCACTGTCTCCAAAGGGCCTTAATGCAGGTCTGGATGTTCAGGCCTTGATGTACTAACTCCAATTGTTCCCTTGACCTATGCCCAATTGGGTACATAACAAATATCCATCCTTCACAATTTCTTTACAGCTATAATATATATATATATATCTTGAATATATATAGATATATTTAGCCATTTTTTACATTTTGAACATGCGTACATGACCCTAGACCATTGCGTCCTCCTTTTCGTGTTTTTTCATTAGTGTGTGATTATGGTCTTGGCTACATAATATATATGCCTGTCCATGTAGGGCCATTGTTATTAGTCTTACATTTCTTGGAATATCTTTTCATTATCACACATCTATTATACCATTTCACACTGGCATATATTTTTTTTGTATTTTTTGTATGTTCACTGATATATAAGTTTGCATTTTTATATATATGTATATTTATAAATCCTTATTCATTTGTGTTGGTATCATCTTATCACTGAGGCTTCATCAAGTTGCTTTTATTGCCAGTTTGCATGTATACATTTCATTTTATTTATTACATTTGTATTTTTATTTCATATCCATATATATTTATATCCACCTGTCTTTTTTAGAGATATTATATATTATCATTTTTTATATTTATTATTTATGCTGGCCTCATGTAGATTCATGCCCCTGGTCATATATATGGAAACCAAACCTCCTTTTTTAAAAAATATTATTATTCTTTTTATTTTATTTTATGTTTTGTTTGTTTGTTTTGTGTTTTACATTATTTTCCTCACCATGAGCATATACACTATATAGTTATTTTGCATTTTGTATTTTTTAATATTTCGCTGCTCCTTCATGGTCCATTTGGTCCCTTGGATTATAGATCGCTTTTGAGGGAGAGAATTTGCAGCTATGTGACTCCACTCAGTGAAGCTTCCTCTGTGTATATGACATCACTTCCTGTGACCTCCTGGAAGTGGAAGAACGGTACACTTCCGGTTTGCAGAAGACTCTGGCTTGTGTTTCAGCAGCTGTCGGCCATGATGGACATCCTCCATCCACACATAGAGCCCTTTTATACGAGCCCATTCTGACATTTTCTGATGTAGATGCTAAGCCACCCAAATAGTTTTATCTGGTCAGTATGTCCATTTACTCATTTGCCTATTCATCACTTTATGCTCTAAATGTATGTATGTATGTATATATTATATATACACTATATTGCCAAAAGTATTGGGTTTCCAACTGATGAACAGCTTGCTTTATGGCTGTGATCTGTGATTGGCTACAGCTAATCACATGGTACAGGTAGCCAAGTACCATGTGACTGCCCTGGGCCAATCACAGGTCAAAAACAGTAAGCAAGTTGTTCATGAATGGAAAGCCATTCAAGACAGGTTGTTTAAATTTTTATCAAGTGATCACTATAACCAATCATAGCAATCACATGATACCCGATTACTGGTAACAGTGATCTACTGTGTTATGAGCCCTGTGAAGTTCTCCCCCTGGACCGCAGAACACCTCCTCATGTTTTAGAGATGAGGGGGTGTAAATCAATCCAAATAATTAATTAGTATTGTCACCTGGAGACAGGAATTGTGCAATTAACAGGATCACCCAGTGAACATATTTAAAAAATGGGGAAAAAAGAAAATGAATGTGGCAGCCACATCTATGGACTGGAAAGCTACAATATATTACATTCCTGGTGCATTGTGGTAGCATAGGATGCCTTAAGTCCCACCCACTTAACCCCATATGACTGGTCTTTAATAAATGGAGTGAGACATTCATTGATATTCTTTTCTTCTTTTTCTTTCCTTGCCATAGATCTGGTCTAACAATAGTCTATTCCCTCAGTCATCCCCTAATCATCTTCCAAGACAGGACATAAGAGAGAGTGGCTCCATCCACCTAAAACAGCAGACACAAGGCTCTCAATAACATAAAATCAGCATCAGTTGCTTGTAATCCTCAGTTAGTTGTGTTTTTTATTTGGCAAAACAGGAACTACCACACAAGCAGTTGTGACGATCGCGGCGTCAGACCCCAACCCTTCTCACCAAACTCGTGACCGAAGGACTAGACAATCTAAAACCGCGCTGTCACGTGTGTAACAATGCTACGCCCAGCTGCACCCTGCACAAAGATTTTCTAGCCAATATATATTTATAAATATACAGAGAACAATAGCACAGCAAAGAGATAACAGAAAGAAGTTTAGAGGGATAAAGTACTTGCCATCAGCCTTGGGTTAAGCAGATCAGGTTTCAGAGCCAAAAGGGTCTTATCTGCCAAAGTTAGTTCCGATGTTAAAATGGAGATTCTTCAACTTCAACTCAGCTTAGCTTACCTTCAAGCATCACAGCCTTTATCTAGGAACTCAGCAGGGTGTCTACTTGAAGCAGAGAACCAATCGCCTCATTTGGGCGGGTGTGGCTGGCGGAGACCCAAGCTATGACCACAAATCCCTCTTAGCTTATATTATGGTTCATAACTTACCCTGGATACATATAACATTCTATACATGAGTATATTAATACCCAGAATCTTCTGCTGAACCTCTACATATGAAATATGAGATACCTGCTTGGGTGGTTAAGGAGATATAATTTTCTGCTCTGTATATGCCAGCTAGGGGGTGTAATATACCAGGCAACTTGTCTTAAAGTGAGCCGTCCGAATATGTGCTCCATGTTTATGTAATTATGTCCTATTTGAAGATATAAAATTATATGGAAAAGTGAGTTTTTAAATGTGTCTCTTTTTACGATTACTTGGAATGTCTTTGAAGCTCCGTGAGGGCTGGGTTTATGGTTTTACGATCACTTCTCCAGCAAGAGTCTCGCTGACAGAGGGGCACCAGCTAGTGAGTTTATAGCCATGACGCCCTCCCAATGAGTTTGCTGCCTGTGATCTCTGTCATCATCCACATGTCACTCAACAGAGAGGGAGGAGGGATATCGGAGGAATCAGATTTGGGAGAGAGAGATACAAAATGGAGGGGTTTGGAGCCAAATGGATGACCGCATCCATCTCTGTGTGCATGATTGCTACAGCAGTGACTTGTCTTCTTTGGCTACCATTCTATTAGGCAGGTGCCCCAACTGGATCACAGCATTTTTTTCAGGGCAGTTAATATGAGCACTATAGAAAGGTAGGCAGGAGCTATCATCTCTTAGGAAATGGAACTCTTGTTAACATTACACTTGGGTGATGTTATGTTTAGAGATGAGCGAATCGAACTTGGCGAAGTGGAATTCATTTCGAATATTAGGAAAAATTTGATTCGCGCCGAATCCGAAAATTAGCAAACTTCGGATGCTCGAATCGAATTTTCCCCGATCGGCCGATTTTCATCCCTTCTACAGCCGGCAAAAAGTGTCCCTGCAGAGAGCTCCGCTATTTCTGACAGTTCTCTGACAGTTCCTTCACATTTACAGCGGTTGAAACATTGTATCTATTTGTTTCCATTTAGGATACAGATGTTTTTATTCGGAAACAAATAGATACAATGTTTCAACCGCTGTAAATGTGAAGGAACTGTCAGAGAACTGTCAGAAATAGCGGAGCTCTCTGCAGATACACTTTTTGCTGTACTGGAATTCTTCTTATTTTCATCCTACTTCTTCTTCTTCTTCTTCTTCTTCTTCTTCTTCATCCTCATCCTCTTCTTCTTCTTCTTCTTCATCATCCTCATCCTCTTCTTCTTCTTCATCATCCTCATCCTCTTCCTCTTCTTCTTCATCCTCATCCTCTTCTTCATCCTCATTCTCTTCTTCTTCATCCTCATCCTCTTCTTCTTCATCCTCATCCTCTTCTTCTTCATCATCATCCTCATCCTCTTCTTCTTCTTCCTCACCATCATTCTCTTCTTCTTCATCCTCATCCTCTTCTTCATCCTCTTCTTCTTCTTCTTCTTCTTCCTCATCCTCATCCTCATCCTCTTCTTCTTCTTCTTCATCCTCATCTTCTTCTTCTTCTTCATCCCCATCCTCTTCTTCTTCTTCATCCTCATCCTCTTCTTCTTCTTCTTCCTCATCCTCATCCTCTTCTTCTTCATCCTCATCCTCCTCTTCTTCTTCATCCTCATCCTCTTCTTCTTCTTCTTCATCCTCATCTTCTTCATCCTCATCCTTTTTTTCTTCTTCTTCTTCTTCTTCTTCTTCTTCTTCCTCATCCTCTTCTTCTTCTTCCTCATCCTCATCCTCTTCTTCTTCTTCCTCATCCTCTTCTTCTTCTTCTTCTTCTTCTTCTTCATCCTCATCTTCTTCTTCTTCTTCTTCATCCTCATCCTCTTCTTCTTCTTCTTCTTCTTCTTCTTCATCCTCATCCTCTTCTTCTTCTTCTTCTTCCTCATCATCATCCTCTTCTTCTTCTTCTTCTTCTTCTTCTTCTTCTTCCTCATCCTCATCCTCTTCTTCTTCTTCTTCTTCCTCATCCTCTTCTTCTTCTTCTTCTTCATCCTCATCTTCTTCTTCATCCTCATCCTCTTCTTCTTCTTCTTCTTCTTCTTCTTCATCCTCATCCTCTTCTTCTTCTTCCTCATCCTCTTCTTCTTCTTCTTCTTCTTCTTCATCCTCATCCTCTTCTTCTTCTTCTTCTTCCTCATCCTCTTCTTCTTCTTCTTCCTCATCCTCATCCTCATCCTCTTCTTCTTCTTCTTCTTCTTCTTCTTCTTCTTCTTCTTCCTCATCCTCGTCTTCTTCTTCTTCTTCTTCATCATCATCCTCTTCTTCTTCTTCATCCTCATCTTCTTCTTCTTCATCCTCATCCTCTTCTTCTTCTTCTTCCTCATCCTCTTCTTCTTCTTCTTCATCCTCATCTTCTTCTTCTTCTTCTTCTTCTTCATCCTCATCCTCTTCTTCTTCAATTGAAGCTGCTTCTGCTCCGCCACTCTGCCATTGGACTCTTGATAGTCGTCTCCCCACACTGCTGCTGGGGGGACTTTTTAACATAGGCCTCTGTATGGCCTTCAATTTAAGCTGCTTACGCTTCGCCACTCTGCCATGGGCCCCTGTACCGCCTCCTCATGCTGCTGCCAGGTCCAGAGTGTGTCATGGGTCCCTGTACGGCCTCCCATTGCTGCTGTCTCCATCGCCACACTCTGCCATGTGCCACTTTCAGGTCTCCTCACACTGCTGGTGGGTTCCATTTTGTCATAGGGTGCTGTATGGCCTCCCATTGCTGCTGCCTCCACCGCCACACTGTGGCTCCACACTCTGGTTTTGGCCCCGTGACTGCCCAAATGAGTGAAGTGTGCGGTGATTCTAAGATCGACGGCACTCATCTGCATGTCATACTGACTGACAGTATTATTTCTCTTCCCCAGCAGACTCCAAGGGCATTTAAATTAAAGGTACAGTGTTCTGCACTAATATAAAGGCTCTCTGAAGCCTAGAAACCCTTTTAATAAGTTAAATTCGCAGCGAATAAATTCGCATTGAATTTATTCCGCAAATTCGGCGAATCAGCCGAATCGAATTTTTGAATAATTCGCTCATCTCTAGTTATGTTTTAAATATTTTGTCTTAAATTTCCTATATATGGAAGGGCAGCTACAGTATCTCCATTGGGCTTTTGCTGACATAGTAGGCTCCCCTTTTTGAGGCAGGTCCCTAAATGAATCTTTACTTTTATTTTTTATTATATATATATATATATATACAGTATTATTAGATTTAGTAATATAGATGTTTAGTTTATATACTGTATATATACATATTTAATATTGTATTTGTTATACTTTTTATTTTATCTATATTTGTATACTATATGTTTACATAGTTATTGGACACTGACACTGCAGAGGTCCAAGGTTCAGATCCAGATCTCCTCCTTCCAGGACGGCCCCTAGACATCTTAGGACCAGGTTTGTGAAGAAAACTCTGGTGGAATTTGCTTGTCAGTCTAGCAGCATGAACATCCTTCTTGGGCTCCCAATAATTTTCTTCTTGCCCATATCCATCACATTGAACCAGATATTGTAATTTGTTCCTTAAGATCCAGGAATCCAGAATTTTCTCAAAAATGTATCAAAAATTATTTCTCACCTTGCAGGTCCAAAGATGGAGGGGGGGGGTAGAATTCTCCCAGAGGATTTTTTTTTGTGAAATGGTTTGAGCAATGACACATGAAAAACAGGGTGAATCTTTATACTGTCAGGAAATTTTAAGCAAAAAGTAACTGAATTGATCCAAGCTGAAAACAGGCAAGGTCCCACAAACATTTGGCCCAGCTTAGCAAATGGAACATGCACCTTTAAATTTTTTGTAGATAACAAAACTTTGTCACCCGCATGAAAGGTAGGAAGTGATCTGCAATGTCCATCATCATCCTCTTTGTAGCACTCCAGAGCCTCCTTCAAAGTCTCAATCAATTTCTCCTGAAGCTCCTGTAAAGTGGTTAATCTGTTGGAAACAGCAGGAATTGGAGTTCAGAAAGGAAGATCAGGCAAAAAACTGGATGATACATGATATTTAAAGGTTGTAAAGGCAGAAGGTTTTTACCTTACTGCATTCTATGTAGTAAGGTAAAGAGAGATGTGCACAATGTAAAAATTTTGTTTCGTTTCACTTTCTTTCATTACGTTAATAATTTTGTTTCATCACATTCATTTTGGATTCATTTCGTATATTCATTATTCTCAAATCAATTCAAATTTCGGAAGACAGCTAAATTAATTCTATTCTGTTCTTTTCTGGATTTTTTCTATTCTATTTTCTGTTATATTCTGTTTTATTTTATTCTATTCTATAACTACAGTATACCAGCAAAAATAGAAAATGACATCATGATCTTGATGGAACAGGGAATGTTGGAGTAACCCCAAAGAGAAGATTGAAGTGTCTTATTAGAATTACAGTTGTATTTACAGTAAATATCTCTATTTTATTAGTATTTACTGTAAATATCTCTTCTTGTCTTGATAAGATTAATTCAGGCCAATGTTAGAAAACACCTGTCTTGGTATTAAACCTATTATTCTCTATAGCCAAGGTCAGACAATGTGTTTTAGACTTTTTGTCACTGAACTTTTGTTACCTCAACCTACAAAAGGTATGCTTATGACTTTCATGCATTGAACTGCAGTTACCTTGATCTACAAGCTAAATGTCCTACATGCTACCTATTCATACAACTCATTATACAGTATATGTACTAATTGAGTATATAAAACTTTAAATGCATGTTTCCAATGTAAATCAGGATACAAAAGATATATAATAGTTATAATTATAATTATTTGATATATATGGAATATATATTAATACATAAATATTGATTACACAACTATGCACTACTAATTGTGCATTATATAAATGCAGGAAGGCAGTTACTCCTTAAGTCCAGAAACAAAGAGCAGTATTACAAATAGACAATGTACCAGTAGTGTCCTATCTCTTCTGGCAAGAGGAAAACCACAGCACATCTATGAAAAATAACCACTGTTGACTTGGGAATGGTCGTATCTCAAAGATCTAACAGCCAAAAACATTCCAACAGAGAAGAATCACCTTGCAGACTTCCTAATTTGATGGACCACAGACCATAATGAATGGTCCTTGAACAAAACAGTCTTTAAATTAATAACTTATCTACAGGGCACACCTATCGGGTGTGTCTGATGGCAACACCAGTCAAGACAAAATGTACCAAATTTCTTTCTTGCCTCCCCTTTTAAACAGCTGAAGGAGTAGATGCTCTGTACTGGAAGAAGACTCAAAACCAAATCAGTGCCATTAATTGGCATTATACCCTACTGGCTGCAAATACCATGGTTTCCAAATAACTAGACCACAGTATGGTTGAACTAATAAAACACAGATCTGCTACATCAAAGCCAATTTCTCCAGATCCACCTATCAATCCCCTCAAACCTAGAGTCTTCAAAGTGATAGATTTCTTTCAGTCCAAGCTGCAAAAAGGTGGACTACTAGCTCATTGAAAATGTAGCACCCTCCTAGATAGGTGCTAGGATAGATTTAGTTTGTGTTTTGATAAGTCAATTTAGTTGCCACACTGTAACCATTGTGGTTGTAACTGATGTTAGGTAAAAGCATAACTTGAACATTGCAATCAATGTTGATGTGTTCTGCTAGTTCGTTCTGTTCAGGGTGATCAGCTGCAACCAGGCTGATAGCTCTCTCTGCATCCAAAAAGCTTGAGAAGATTCTGAATAACACTGGTAAACAAAATAAAAAACAATTTCTGTCACAGAAATGAACAGGGGTTATTCCAGTTCTGTTTTTAGTTGCGAACTCATATATCTGCTTAGAAATTCTCCATTACGTAACGTTTTGGAGTGTCATTCATTATTTATATTCAAATTTATACCATGTTGCTTATATTTACATATGCGTATATAGGTGTATATTGTAATATAGTCTTCTAAAAGGTATTTGTAAATTATTTTCTTCTGTGTTGCGCCTCAGGAACATCCCTCTTAAGGGTCCAACAATAGTCTATAAGCATACTAAAGCTACACTTGCCCTGGTACCTATTTTCCATTACTAAAATATCCTGATGAAACCGTTCTCCGTGTTCATCACTGACTGCTCCTAGATTTGCAGGGAAAAAATCCAGGTGTGAATCCAAGAAGTGCATTTTCAAAGACATGTTACATCCCAGTTTCTGATAAGATTTCAGTAGAGTATCCACTAATTCTGCATAGTTGTCTGCCTTGTTATTTCCCAAGAAGTCACGGCAAACAGTTTTAAAGGACTCCCATGCAGCTCTTTCAGTTTCATTCAACTGACCGTCAAAGTTTTCATCTTTCATCAGTTTCCTATTGTCAGGTCCTACAAACATCCCTTCTTTGATCCTCACTTCACTGATCCTTGTAAATGTCTTTCTTAGATATGCAAATCCAAGTCCACTTCTATCCATTGCTTTTACAAAGTTCTTAATAAGACCCAACTTTATATGGCATGGAGGTAGATACTTCTGGGACTACTGGGACTAGTGATGTTCTCTTTGGCCACTGTTTCCAGATGTAATGATTTCTCCTGTCCCTACTGTCCCACTCACACAGAAATACATGACTCAGCATTTTTGCTTGTATCAGCCAGGCCATTAGGGCAAGGGGCCAGGTAATTATAAATACATGACTCAGCATTTTTGGTTGTGGCTGACAACATAAAACAATGGAATTTTTTGTATTAAACCTCAGTTATACCCAAACAAAACTGTATTGGCTAATTTACAGTAACGTACAAACTTTACTAGAGCATAACTCCGGAAGTATGTATGGTAGAAAAATTCTGGTACTGTATTTGTAAACAAGAGGAAAAATTACATATGGAACAGGTCAAAGCAGGTCTGTGACAAAAATTGTGTTGAACAGTGTAATTGGTGTGGAGCTATGCAGATGGCAGCATGAGTATTGATACTGCCCCAGCCTATCCCAGAGAGACTGGCTCTGAAGGTGAGCACACTGAGTCACCTTCACGCTGGGTCATATTCTGGGTCTTTCCTGTATAAGATAACTCCAGCCTGGGAGAGCACACTTTGCCTTCCCAGGCAACTACTGCCATGTACCCTCAGGTGGGCAACCTGGAGGCCTGAATGCTGAGATCTGGGTTCTACTAAAACTGACTGAGAGACCATCTACTGAAGATCTTGCCTGGCATTATGGAGGAATGCATCCATCTGCATTGGGCCTTGTGAGTACATACATCCCTAAAGGATCTTAGAGACTGTGCGCTACTTAACCCCCTCTGGTGCTAGGAAGTCAGCTACAGGTCTTAATCTTAATCTCCTACATAAGGACTCTAGTTACTACTACAACTACTACTACTTCCTTAAAGCTGTAGTCTACTGTTTGTTTCAAGCACAGACTTCATTGCAACTTATCCGAAAGAATACTTAAAGGGCCCAACTGTACATAGTTCTAATTTTTGGAGTATCCCACTTAATTCCCCATCTCTATCCAAGTTCTCTAAAAATAAAAACAACACCCCTAGACTGGTCATTGAAAAAACTTGAAAGAGCCTCTGTGTCAGCTTGTGGGACAAAACCTTTCAGGAAGGCCTGGACAGTATTCTTGTGACTCCTATGGGAGTGGTGCTACAAGTGCTCTCAGTTCTATATGCAACACAATAGACATCCAATACCTTAGTCTCACAATTCTTAAAATCATGCTCAAAGATCAGGCCACACAAGACAGCCTCCTCAAGTGGAATTTATCTCTACTTCTAAACATTCTAGCCTAGCCTTGGTGTGGCTGCCTGCCTACAAAAGTACATTAAAGCCACTCAGTCAAAGTAGAAAGATATTTTTGTGATTTCTCAAGGTAAGGAAAGATCTGGCTGCATCATCCAGAGCAATCACTACCTGAATAGTTAATACAATCAATGAAGCCTATAAAATCAACAATGTGCCAATACATAAATAGATCCAAGAACACTTCACTAGGGGCATGGCTACCTCATGGACAGTTCTCTGCAAAATTTCCTTGGAAACAATTTACAAAGTAAAAACATGCTCCCCTACACATTTACAGCTCACTTTGGAGTGGATCCAGCAAAGCTGAAGCTTGCCAGTTTTGAAATATACATTATTCTGAACAGAAATTCTTAAATAAATCTTACTTGTTGTACTACCTCCTTTGTGTTCCTTGATATGCAGTTCTCATTGTATGCTGCCATGAAGTGCCAGGAAAATGGAAAATTATATACCTAACGATTTGTAATTTTGTTTTTCTTGTGCATGTTATGGCAACATATGTAAGTTTCCTCCCCACTAGTGTAATGCTTTCAAAGAAGGTATCGTGTACCTGGTAAAACTGGAATGTTGTGAAGGCCTGTCTTGCATCTCCTGCCCAACACTCCTGAAGGTAGAGACAGAGAGTGTGAGGGCATGGAGTGGTATGAGTTCTGGAGTGGCTGGCTTAGGATGCCTGCTGTTTAGGTGGGCAGTGCTGGTAGTCGCAGTCCTCAGGTCAGAATACAGGAGCAGCTTGGCATCAGGGCAGAAGACGGAAACAGGACCAGGAGACAGGGAGTGGTCAGTGACAGCTGGGCAGCAAGGGACCAAGTCAGCAGGCAGAGCAAGTCCAGGAAGCAGGCCAGGGTCTGTGACAGCCAGGCAAAGCAGTACAGGATCAGCAGCTGGTCTTTCACATACCTCTTAGATTGTAAGCTCCCAGGATCAGGCCCTCCTAACCCTCTTGTATTGAACTGTATTGTTCTGTATTGTCTCCCATTATATTGTAAAGTGCTGAGCAAACTGTTGGCGCTATATAAATCCTGTATAATAATAATACCAGCACTGCAGTATCACTTGGTGATGTGGCGAGTCCCATAAGTGCAGTACAAACCACCAAGAATTTGCACACAGGCCCGTAGAGCCCCTAGTATCCTTCCAGATGTGCTTGCAAATCCCGATTGGCAGCCCACAAATTCTGCAGCACCTGTACTTTCCCCATTCACTGCCCAACCTGGAATTCAGGTGGAAATAGCAAATGTGACTACTCCCATTGATTTTTTGGAGCTGTTTTTCATGGAAGATCTGTATGCATTGATTGTGGATCAAAGCAATTTATATGCACAACAATTTATCGCCGCCAACCCAAATTCAAACCTTGCCAGACCATTCACATGGAAACTCATTACGGTTTCCGAATTTATATTTTTTTTGGGCCTAACCCTCAACATGGGCATTACTAAAAAAAAATGAATTGCGGTTGTATTGGTCCACAGACCCGATTCGTCATATGTCCGTGTTCTCTTCTGCCATGGCCAGGCATAGATATGAGAGTATAATGTGTTTTATGCATTTCAACGACAACACACACTGTCATCCTCGGGGTGACCCTAAATTTGACCGGCTCCACAAAATTCAGCCCCTAGCAAATCACCTTAACCAAAAATTTGCAGATATCTATGCTCCCCAGCAAAAAAATCTGCATTGATGAGTCCCTTATTAATTTTTCTGGCCGCCTTGCATTCAAACAATTTCTCCCCAGCAAGCATGCCAGATATGGGGTCAAGATGTAGAAGACCTGTGAGAGGACAACAGGCTATACTTATAAGTTTTGGATTTACAAGGGAAAAGATAGTCACGTGGAGCCCCCCGGATGCCCAGACTACATGGGGAGTAATGGCAAGATAGTTTGGGACTTGGTGTCATCCTTTTTCCATATGGGGTACCACTTATACGTGGACAATTTTTATTCAAGCGTGCCACTATTTAGACTTGTGTACAATCTTGGAACTGGCACATGTGGCACCGTGTGACCTAATGTGTGCCCACCATTAGAAGTGATGCAGGGCGGTATATTTTAATGGTGGGCATACCACACATTTTTTTTTTTTGGCAGAGATTCCTCTCTTTTTTTCATTCAGTCCACAGGCTGCATAGAAAAAAAAAGAACATAGCATATATACCCAACAAGGACCAGCGACATACTGGTACATCACTGGACTTTGAATGGTTATACCACGAGGATGCCTACAGCTGCTGGCATCATCCTGGTATCATTTTCTTTCAGCTGGCAATCTGCTTTTACAAGCAGAGACAATATCCCCCCTCCCCCGCTGCCTTCCACGGCCTTCTCGGGCAGTCCCAAGCCATCGGGGTATCCGGACAATGCAGCCAATGTTTCTGCCAGCTGACCATAGAGCTGATTGGAGACCAGAATGGTGCCAACCATCTTTATAGCCTAAGAAATCAGAAGCTACGAGCATTTCATCACTTCAGTTTTGCAGGATATAAACAGCGCCATTTGTAAATTGGGAAAGCATCTGTTCACACCGTTCTTGGTTTGATTAGATAATGCAAGGGCAGAGGCGATATCTAGAGTCTGATAGACCCCATATTTCTCAAAAAAGAATATATGACAATGCCCATTGAAGTTATAGGGGATATTTGCATTCCCTGTGATAGCATTAAAAGTGATAAAAAAAAAATTAAAGGGACAGTGTAAAAATAGATTAAAAAAATCAAAATAACTTAAAAAAAAAAGTACCCTCACCCCCCCCCCCCCGTGCATGCGCACACCTGCGTTCGTGAGCGTTGACCCTGTGCCAGTATGTAAGCAGCGATTGCACCATGCATGTGAGGTATCGCCATGAGCGTCAGATCAAGGGCAGTAATTCTAACACTAGACCTCTGTAAAACTAAAATGGTAGCTTGTAAAGGCTTTTAAAATGTTGCCTATGGATATTAAAAATGTATGCAGTTTGTCACCATTTCACGGGGCATGCACAGATTTAAAGCATGTCATGTTTGGTATCTATTTACTCGGCATACCATCATCTTTTATATTTTACCAAACAATTGGCCAATATATTGTGTTTTTGTGCATTAAAAGTAAAAAAAAATATTTTTTTAAAAACATTGCGTTTGAAAAAATGCTGCATGAGTACTATGTGACATAAAAAATTGCAGCACCCACCATTTTATTCACTGGGGTGTTTGCTTTAAACAATATATAATGTTTGTGATTTAAATTAATTTCTTAGCAAAAAAGACTAATTTTTTTTCATGTGCACAGACGGTGTCAGAAAACGCTTGGTCTTCAGGTGGTTAGAAGAGTGAATGATGTGTGGCATAAACTTCTAATGCTGGGCATAAAATGCCCCCAACCCCCAAAACGACCCCTTTTTGGAAAGTAGACACCCCAATCTATTTGCTGAGAGGCATGTTGAATCAATAAAAGAATTTATTTTTAACCACAAGTTTTTGGAAAATGACAAACAAAAAATATTTTTTTTTTTACACACAATTGTCACTTAAATGATTTATTGCTCACACTTGCCATGGGTATATGTGGAATTACTCCCCAAAATACATTCTGCTACTTCTCCCGAGTATGGGGGTACCACATGTGAGAGATGTTTTGGCAGTCTAGCCAAGTACAGGACCCTAAAATCCAATAAGCACCTTCAGGTTTTTAAAGGGCTTTATTTCCTCATTACACTTCCTGACTGCCTATCACAGTTTCGGAGGCCCTGAAATGCCAGGATAGCACCAAACCCCCCCCCCCAAATTACCACTTTTTGGAAAGTAGACACCCCAAGGAATTTGATCAGAAGCATGGTGAGTATTTTGCAAATCTTGTTTGTTGCTACAAGTTTTTGGAAAATGAAAAAAAAAAAAAAAAACTTATTTTTTCTTTTCTTTTTTTTATATTTCAAAACCTTGTGAGAAAAAATGAGATCTGCAAAATACTCACAGGCTTTCAAAGTGGTCATTGGATTTCAGGCTCCTGTATATGGCTAGGCTCCCAAAATGTCTCACACATGTGGTATCCCCATACTTGGTAGAAGTAGCAGAATGTATTTTAGGGTATAATTCCACATATACCCATGGCTTGTGCCATTTAAATGATAACTTTGTATAAAAAAAAAAGTTTTTGTCATTTTCCAGAAACTTGTGGAAAAAAAATAAATCTTCCATGGACTCAATATCCCTTTCAGCAGATAGCTTAGGGTGTCTACTTTCTGAAAAGGGGTCACTTGGGGGTATTTGTACTATCCTGGTATTTTAGCACCTCAAGAAATGTGATGAGCAGTCAGAAAGTATAAGCTGTGTAAATTCCATTATCTATATCATAGTTTGTAGATGCTATAACGTTCACACAAAGCAATCAATATACACTTATTGGGATTTTTGTAACCAACATGTAGCAGAATACATTTTGGCCTAAATTTATGATGAAATTTTAGGGTTTTTTTTATATTTTTTATGACAGAAATCAGAAAATATAGGGGTTTTTTTTTCAGTTTTTCTCAAATTTTTTTTTGTTTATAGCACCCAAAATAAAAAGCGCACAGGTGATCAAATACCACCAGAATAAAGCTCTATTTGTGTGAAAAAAAGGACATAAATTTCATTTATGTACTTTGTTGCATGATCGTGTCAAACTAGTGCAGCACTGTATAGCAAAAAAATTGCATAAATTGCAGTATCTATACCATAGTTTGTAGAAGCTTTAACTTTCACGCAAAGCAATCAATATACACTTATTGGGATTTTTTTTTACTAAAAACATGTAGCAGAATACATTTTGGTCTAAATTTATAACTATCTTTAAGTTTACTTTAAGTTTACTATATATTTTTTACAGCCAAAAGTAAAAAATATCATTTTTTTTCAAAATTTTAAGTCTTTTTTTGTTTATAGCACGAAAAATAAAAAGCGCACAGGTGATCAAATACCACCAAAAGAAAGCTCTATTTATGTGAAAAAAAACCATACATTTTGTTTTGGGTAACAGCACTGCATGATTATACAATTGTCAGTTGAATTAGAGCCGTGCCGAGTAGCAAAAAGAGGCCTGGTCATTAAGGGGGGTAAATCCTTAGGAGGGCAAGTGGTTAATTGGTTGAGAAACTATGAAAACAAAAAACAAAAGTGTTGTCTGATTCTCTCTGATCTCTGTTACTAAACTAGCCTTCTTGTATGACCTTCTTTCAGCTAATCATCACTATTTCTGATTTCTGCTGCATTCTTGATCTCACTTCTGTCTCCATTCTGGAACTTAGACCCAGTAATTTCACTGCCTGGTAACTGAATTTTCCTTTGACCTTGACTAATGCTTTGTCTTAGGAGATAAACAGAGGGGAGGGGAAGAGAGGTGCAACAACCATAATGTAGCCTGTGAAGTGTAATTTTAATGAAAGTGTAAAAAAGCACCCACAAAGTTAAAAAAGAGCTCAGCATGAGAGCTGGAACAGGAACACATTTCAGGGCTGAAGAAGAAGCAAGGTTGCTTTGAAAAGTGTTCCTGTTCCAGCTCCAGTATTCTCCAACAACATAAGGTGGCTTCATATCCTGGGCCCTGTGTTTCACCCACAGCTTTGGCTCCAGTAACAGCAGTTCCCTGCTTCCAATACATCTCTGCTCCCTTGCCGGTGGCCAAGTCAAGGCATCCTGGTTGCCTGTCTGATCTCTGTTCCGGAGACTACCTGACTGTCATGCTGAACTACTTTTTAACTTTGTGAGTGCTTTTTTACAGTTTCTGTTAAAATTACACTCTACATGCTACATTATGGTTGTAGAATTTCTCTCCCCCGTCCTTCTTTTTTGTCTCCTACTGCACAACCAATCTGAACCAGTACTTCCACAGTTAGATTAGCAGTGTGTTGTATAACACACTGCACTACCCACATTATCTAACTTACATAAACTCTATTTGTCAATTTGTTTCATATTGTATCATACAGTTTTACAATGTTTCACATTGTCTTACATTGCTTCATACTGTAAACTTACATCTAGCTCATCAGGACACCAATTTCTAAACAGTGCGTCTATGTGTGTAAGTATATGTATATAGATACTGTATATATATATATATATATATATATATATATATATATATGTATGCTCTGACCATTCTTTACATTAGACCACTGGGGGTGGTTTCAGACCAAGGAGTTGGTGCGCTGTGATTATTTTAATATATAATTTGTTTTCACTTTTTTTCACTTAAATGCTTTGTCTTAGGCTAGCTTCACGCTAGCCTGCATGATTACCGCATCCGCAACCACTTGTACCCGCCTCTCATTTCTCTTCCAAGATGCATTCATTCTGAATGGCACCCCCACACATCTCATCCCACAGAGCTCTCAAAGGTGGAAACTGCACAGAAACCACATGGTTCCCCTGCAGATGCATTTTGGAAAAGGTGCATGCACCTTTCTTTATGTGAAAATCAGGCACAGCAGACCATTCAAATGAATGGACTGCCGTGGCCACACATACACAAGCCGCACAACCTGCACTAGTGTGAACAGGGCCTAATATATTGCTCTCCAATCTTCCTCTTGGTTATTCTGATCTGCTGGTTGTCACCCACCAGGCCATAACTAGGTATGTGCTCTAAAGGTGTCTACTAAACAAGCTGCGTACAAATCATCAATAACTAGGGTGACACCATGTTTCTGAAGTTAGCAACCTTGGTGAGAACCTTTTGCAACTCTGCTGGTTGCAAGCAGCATCTTCTGCTATTTTTGTTCAGTTTGGCCAGGTGAGGAATCCTTATACTAGTTAAGGGAAATGTAGCAAGCACGCACTTTAATAAAGGAGGAAGAAATGTAATGCACCCTTTTGCAGAATCTCATAGGAACCAAGCAGATTGTACTTCACTGCAGTACAATTCATGATTAATTCTGATTTCTTATATCTACAGTATATAATTGCATTTAGTCTTATTAAATAAGTCTGAAAGTGGGACAAAAAAAAGAAATAACAAACTCCCATTATGTAAATACTATTCAGTTGCTAGCATACCTGTCTGTTAAGCAATATATAAATCTAATCTGAAAAAAGCAGTGAAACTGTAATAAATTACTTTACTTATGGGACTACAAAGCAGAAAGGTGAATGTACTATACAGTATGTACCACTATGTGCACAAAATACAACTCTTACTGTTCATTCCTTTTCATTTGAAGAAAAAATGGTATATAAATGTCAAAATTCAAACAAAGCGACTTACACTATGTATTGGGATTCCATAAGAAGGTGTCATTGGGATTTATTTGGTCAGCATATGCAACATAAATACCATAACATCAAATATCTCCAATAAAGATATCACTATAACATATCTGTATTGCCAAAAGTATTGGGACGCCTGCCTCAATATTGAGTTGCCGACCCTTTGCAGATATAACAGCTTCAACTCTTCTGAAAAGGCTGTCCACAAGGTTTAGGAGTGTGTCTATTGGAATGTTTGACCATTCTTCCAGATGCACATTTGTGAGGTCAGGCACTGATGTTGGACAAGAAGGCCTGCCTTGCAGCCTCTGCTCTAATTCATCCCAAAGTTGTTCTATCAGTTTGAGGTCAGGACTCTGTGAAGGTCAGTCAAGTTCCTCCACCCCAAACTCGCTTATCCATGTCTTTTTGGGCCTTGCTTTGTGCACTGGTACACAGTCATGTTGGAACATGAAGGGGCCATCTCCAAACTGTTCCCACAAAGTTGGGAGCATGCAATTGTCCAAAATGTCTTGGTATGCTGACACATTAAGAATTCCCTTCACTGGAACTAACGGGCCAAGCCCAGTCCCTGAAAATCAACCCCACTCCATAATCCCCCCTCCAACAAACTTTACACTTGACACAATGCAGTCAGGCAAGTACCATTCTCCTGGTCACAGTCAAATCCAGACACATCCATTGGATTGCCAGACAGAGAAGAGTGATTTGTCATTCCAGAGAACACGTCTCTACTGCTCTAGAGTCCAGTGGTGGCGTGCTTTACACCACTGCATCCAACACTTTGCATTGCACTTTGCATTGTAGACTGGATTGTTTCAGACAAATGTTGAGAAACAGTGAGCTCAGTAGCACATATAGCACTACCCCTTTAGGAGTTGCTAGAAGATTTGGGTCCCCCTATAGTCCTGCACAGCTGGGCAACATGCATCTTCACATACACTTGCATCCAGAGTCATAAATCAGTCCTTGAGCTTTTATTTTGTGATTTATTGAGGGGATTTCTAACTGGGATAGGGTAAGGAGGGTATAGGATGCCCAAGGGAGCAGACAACTGAGGACAAACTTCGTGGAAATTATTATTATTATTATTATTATTATACAGTATTTATAAAGCGCCAATAGTTCACTCAGCGCTGTACATTACAAAGGGGGACAGAACATGTGACAGAACAATACCAATACAATGCAAAACATGAGGGGATCGAGGGCCCTGCTCTTTCGAGTTTACAATCTAGGAGGGAGGGGATGGTGGCACAGGAGGAGATAGCTGTGGGGGATGGAGTGGTAGGAAGAGTGGAGGAGGTCGACAAGTTGGCAGGGGGTGGGAAATATTCACAAGCTTTTATTATGCATCACAATCTCTGTTGGAGAGCTAGCCAATGTCTCCTTGATGTACCACCCCAGAACCTAGATTAAATTCTCTTCTTCACCCAGCAATCTGGAGGTTATCCTGAGCAGAGGATCTGGCTTCTGTCCCTTTAAAAAGAGATCAGTCACTAGTAGGGGGCTAATCTGGTTGTGCTCCTTCCCCTATCCACCCAGGGGGTGCAGATGTACTCACGCAGATCCTCTCCTGCACCACTTATGTGCTGGCTGCTGCTACCAGACCTATCAGCTGGGCCCCTCCTTCCATGCTATCTATGTGGTCTTTGGTAAGAGTTCTGAGTTTTCTCCCTTTCCAACTCCAGGCTTTCAGGCAGGCCTCATCCCACTAGGGCTTCTGGCAGACTCCTTCCACAGCCTCAAATCTTCCTCTCAGCTCTCCTCTCCTTCTTCCACCTAAACTCTCCTGCAATTGAGCAGGCGCCAACATTTTTAGAGGGTGTCCAGCCTCTTGCCAACCTCTTGTTGCGGATTGGCTAGAACTCCTCAAGAGTGTAGTCAGACACTTCTCAGATCCACCCACTGCCTATAAGGTCTTCTTCCAAAAGCAGTAGACCTGGGGGAAATTCCAGAGGGGCTGACCTGCAGAGCCTCTCAGTCCTGACCATAATTTGACCCCTCTGGCTATTTCACCTGAGCTGCTACTCAGCTCCTGTCTAACCATTGGAATCTAGTGCACCCTAGCTGAACTAGATGGGTGCTACACACAGGTAGCAGAGAAAGAGACTGACACTATTTTTGAGTCAGTCCTCAAGCAGTGAGTCCTGCTCAAGTTCAAATAGGTGATATGACCATGTGATCCCATGATACAGCCAAGATACTTCAGGAAAAACCTGGAAGTGTCCAAGGCAGTGGGAGTAGGATGAGCTGCCAATGCTGAAATGAGGTAGGTAAATTACTGTGACAGTTGTGTGGATTGCAAACCCAGTGATGTTTGTGTCATGATCTAGCCTGCAGCAGGGTCGGATCTAGCCTGTCTGATTTGTGGGTGCAGTAAAAATGTTAGGGGGGCAGAGGATGTAAGGTCAGCAGGGCAGTGTATAAGAGTCAATAGAGCAGTGTACAGAGGTCGTCAGTGTGTAGGGCAATGTACAGGGGTTAGCATTGGCAGAGGACAGGGGTTAGCAGGGCAGGGTACAGGAGTCAGCATGTTGGAAGATAGTGGTCAGCAGAGATGAGGACAGGGTCACTGCTGACAGGGCACTTCAGAGAACTCCTCTTCCCCAAACAGCACATAGCAGAGATCAGTATCCCTCCACACAGTGTGTAGCTGGCTACTGCAGCTGCCAATCCAATCAGGGAATTTCATGTCAGAACTGCAACTTCAGCCAGCTACACATTGTGCAGATTGATGCTGTGAGGAATCTGATCTTAGTCATGTGTTATATGGAGAGGAAAAGATCTGTTGAGTGCCTTTTGTGCAGTGCAGGCAGTGCTGGGACAAGGCCATCCAGCACTCAAGGTAAAGACATCAAACTGTGCCCCCCCCCCCCAAAAAAAAAACACTACCAATCAACACGCACACCCCCTAAGCATAAATCCGTTCTGCAAGCCCAAATTCTACCCAAGAAAAAATTCCCAATTCTCACAGTCCAAACCTCCCTTCCAGCACAAATATTTGCCCCCCAATCCCACCTTCCATCTCAAATCCCCTCAATCCCTCGATCACTCCTCCTAGCACACATCCTCTTTCCTTCCAAATCCCCATTTTTCTAGTACAAACCGTCTCCCCTAAAGCCCCCCTCCTAGTACAAACTCTCTCCCCAAATCCCGCCCCTAGTACAAGCCCTCTCCCCTAAATCCCCCCTCCTAGTACAAATTCTCTCCCCCAAATCCCACCTCCTAGTAATGAAGGGTAATGAAGCTGTATACCATCAGAAGTAATAGCGATCCTATATAACTTGCTGTATGGAGGATTGCTGCTATGACAGGACAGGATATCGCAGAGGGCTCGCATCTCCTCCCCGCTCTCTCCTCCCTGCTGCTCCTGTCTGGGGGGGGGGCTCAGTGGGCACAGCACAATGTACATGGGAGGAGGGGGGCACCTGGCCTGGGGGGGGCACAAGTGAAATCTGGGGGGCAGAGCCCACCCCATCACTCCTCTAGCTCCTGCTATGGCCTTTATGTTTGTGCATTTCTTACCTTCTTGCTGCAGTGGTTCTGCTCAATCTGTTATTTTTTTTCATGTGTGCTGACTTCTCTGTTCACCTGTGGGCATTACATGTTCTACTCTGAATTACATTTTTTTTTTCCATCTATCACTTCATGGGTCACTCCAAGTTTGCTTCCCTATATATACACGTGCTCAATGCAGTCTGCCTTACCTGAGCAACTTCACAGTTCTTTGAGCTCCCATTTGCTACTTCTTGTGTATGCTGTGTCTGACTACCCATGTACTGACCCTGGCTTTGTCTGCTGCCTGTGCTTGTCTGCTGCCTGTCCTGACCTCAGCTTGTCTCCTGAATTTCCCATTGTCTCCTGCTGTTGGTACTCTGCACACGCAAGTGGTCCCAGCTTGCTCTAAGTCCATCGCCACCATCAGGGGCCCTGGTTAAGAAGCAGGGTGGGGCTTAGACTCCGAGCCCTGGGGAACCCCAAGTTGGCGATCTTCAAAGACTCACTATCACAGACACTGGAAAGTTTGGCTTTTATACACATTATACAAAAAATATTAACCTCTAAATATTGTTGGTAATATAATACCTACAGTGCTGAAAACACAAAACAATGCATATTATAATTATTATATTATTAGTAGTTAGTGCCTATTTGTATGGTTGGGCTGTTTTCAATTAGAATAATTAGAATAAAACACTTCTGCTTGAATGCTGAATGAACAGGATGCTTCAGGAAAATTATTAGTGCATGACAATTCAATTTTAATTATATTTTTGAATAATAGAGTACTTGTAATGTATTTTAATAAAAGTAGAGGTTTTGGCCACAGATGAAATATAATGCAATCCCACAGCATGCAACTGTTTACATGGCCCACGTACTGGAGGAAAGTCACATTGATCTTAACTGTAAGTATTGTAGTCATGCTGGGATAATTAGAAACAAACAATTTTGTTCATAAACAGAGAAAATGTCATACATGTGATGTGTCATACCAAAATTAATGTGGTGTGAGCATGATGGTAATTGAAAATACATCTTCAAATATTACTTCAAGATTGCTTTACATAATGGAATGCAAAAAAAAAAGAATATAAGCTTGCTTTAAACAGTATCGATGTTTAAAAGGCTTGTCTTAGAGTAATTATTACAAAATCCTAAATTAAGATTAGATGCTCTGAGAAACATTCAGCATCTACTAACATTTGAAACAGGTGTTCACATTTTAGAGCTTTACCATAAGGCATTTGTGGTCCAGTGTCTAACGCAGCAGGGTTGGAGGAAGCAGCACCAAATCTTAACATTTACAAAGTGTGAAAACCTATCATCCATTTTTTCATTCCTTGCACAATACAGGCAGGTTATTGAGTCGTTTTCAGACCCTATGGACTTAGTCTGAATAGATTTTCTTTGCATTGACAATGATTCTAGAGGAATTGGAAATGTTCTGGTGGTGACCAACCATTTTTTTTTGTAATTAACTTTTTATTGAATTTTTCCGTACATATACAAGCATGAGTAAACATAAAATAAGAAAGGAGAGAGGAAAAACCAGGAAACAAGCTCATCGACGAGGGTTACAGAGAGGCATACAATGTCAATACAGAAACAGTGAGATGGCAATTAATTGCAAAGTTTGAGCAGATAAATCGGTGTCATAATTGTCCCATGGGTCCCAAACTGCTTCAAACGCGGAAACAGAATTGGCATGTAAAGCAGTTAGGTATTCCATCTTCACCAATGTCAGTAAGGTAGGGGGTGTAGAAGAGAGACAGTGCATTGAAATGGTTCTCAGTAACGTGGGGGGTGAAAAAGAGAGCCAGTGCATAGGAATGGTTCGGTGACCAACCATTTTACCTGCTACGCCCAAGCTTTCCCTACTAAGGATCAAAGGGCAATGACAGTGGAGAGAGTGCTTTGGGAAGAATTTCACCTATTATGGCCTACACTAAAGATTACACTCAGATCAAGGCAGAGGTTTTCAGAGCAAGCTAATTAAAGAAATAAACCATTATGTGCTCGGTGCAATGGAGTTATGCTACATGCTGTGTTCCAGATACAGGGAGGAGCAAAATAAACAAAAAAGTGTGCAAAACCTCTGACCATAAAAATCACAATGAAATCAAACAGTAAAAAAAATACAAGTAATATCAACATCAATGAATAAAAGTTAAATAACACTATAATTGGAGTGAAAGCCCACTCCCAAAGGAATATTCAGGGTTCCACTAGATTCCAATATAGGTAATCTTGTGTGAAAATAAATGTCCACTCCCAAAATAATATTTAAGGGTTTCACTGTCAAATCTTGTGTGAAAATAAAACATCACAGTGCCATGTGTTTTATTCCCAAACTTGAACATACAGTAGGTATATGAATTCCCTTACTGGATAACTATGATCTCCAAATTATAAGAGATCAACAGCGCAGGATACCCTAAATATGAATCACACCAGGGTACGGTAACAACCTCCACACAAACCGGGTCCTCCACTCGCTGTCCAGGAAGTGCAATTCTTCACAGTAAGATTCAGGAGAGAATACAAAGAACCATAGAGTAATATCGCTAAAAACAGTTTCTTTCATGCAAATATACTCACAAGCCTCGCAAGGTAATAAAAGCTCAAAAGCATCATGCTGCGGTAAACCAGTGGGTGTGATGATGTCATAGACTGCTAGTCCCGCCCAAGCGTCTTGTCTATTCAAAGGACATCCTCAGGGCACATAAAGAGGGACCACTGATGTCTGGGCATCATTTATTTAACTTTACAAATGAAGGAATCTAGTTGAAATTGATGAGGGCCAGAAAATGTCCAAAACCTGCCATCTTGCGCATCACTTCCAGATGGAAATGATGCAACCTGAAGTACTTTAGTGACCATTTTACTAATGTCTAAGCAGGTCTATTAACAGTACTCTATTCATTCAATTAAAACACTCTACTGGCAACAATTTTAAAAAAAGTCAATCTAGCAGAGTTTTACAAAAAATGTTTGCTGTAAATAGACAAATGAGGGTAGCCATTTTCTTGAAGACAATACATATACTGATGGAAAAGACATGTATGCTGAGATTGAAAACAGTAAGTGTACTAATGGAAAAAAACATATAAAAAAAGCCCGCAACCAGGAAAATTCACAAAAAGACAATGTATCAGCTGCTGAACATTAACAAAAGTCAAACCACCCCTTATCACCCTGAAAGTGATGCTCTGCCTCAGAGATTCAGCAGGACTATGTCTGATATGTTAGGTGCCCTACATGTTGATGAAAAGTATGCCTGGAGCTGCAGGGTTGAAGCCATGGCCCATGCTTATAACAGCACCAGGTATGAAAGTATAGGGTTCACTCCCTATTACGTGATTGTTGGGTGGGAGCCTTTTGTTTGAAGTTTCCACTGACCTATGATTTTGTCTTCAGGTCTCCAACACAAAGACACATGCTGCATCATCCTTATGGGCCCCTGCAATTAGACTTTGTTGTATCTTTCATCAGGAGGTATCTTTGTTAAACACTTGCTGCCTGCCCACAGTACATTTACTGTGGGCTGATGGCACGGGGCAGGCTGGATCATGTACATTTACATCATTCAGCCTGCTCCTGTTTAGAAACACACTGCCAAGATCCCACCAGACCAGACGCCAAGGTTGCACCCACTTCAGTCATCACTGCCTTGGTCAATGGTCAAGAGGTCCTCTGCTTGATTGGCATGGGATCTGAAGTGACCGTCATGGAATATAATTTCTGCACACAGAGATTCGGGACTAGAGACCAATTGGAGTGGCTATCCCTCAAGGCAGCCAATAACCTACCCATCCTGGTGGAGAGTGTCACATGGGTGAGGATTCAGATAGAGGACAAAGTGATTGAAAGAGTGGGGATGGTGGTGACTCACTGCCCAGTGAGTTCCTCAGTGTCCATTGTACTTGGTATGAATGTGTTAAAGCACTTGGACTTACAGGCCAAGGTTTGAGCATTTGGGCTGACAGGCATGGGGCTGAAAGTAGTCTGACTCAATGTGATCAAAGCCTTTGAGGCCCTCCAATAGACAAGAGACAGCCAGAACAGGCTATATGCAATCACATGATCACAGTGCCAACAAAGCTGTTATGAATTAATTCATTTATAAAAACTCTGCTTCCTATACAGTGATGCTATGATTGGCCCACAGCTATCACATGGTACCTGGGCCAATCACATCACCCTGTACCATGTGATTAGCTGTAGCCAATCATAGATCAGTAGTAATCAGAGCTGTTATGAATATAACCCATTCATACTATTCAAACTATGCTGTTACTGTTAGAGTGATTTTCATCCAGGGTCTACAAGTTAGAGTTCAACTCTCTGTCTCTTGCCTGCTTCATGTTATCCACCCCAGCTGTGTCTCCACAAAAGCTAGCAGATCTCTTAGAAAAAGATCTTTTGAGACAAAGGTGGAGATTTACTAAATCTGGTGCAGTCAGAATCTATTGCAGCTGTGCATTGTAGCCAATCAGCTTCTAACTTCAGCTTGTTCAATTAAGCTTTGACAATAGTTTTGCATTTGGCTATCGTCAGTGTTGCTACTGGTAGCATGAGGTGATACCTGGACCCTACAGAGGTTGCACAGTCCAACTCCTCCAGGATAGCACATCAATACGTACCATTGCCAGAAGGTTTGCTGTGTCTCCCAGCACAGTCTCAAGAGCATAGAGGAGATTCCAGGAGACAGGCAGTTACTCTAGGAGAGCTGGACAGAGCCGAAGAAGGTCCTTAACCCATCAGCAGGGCTGGTATCTGCTCCTTTGTGCAAGGAGAAACAGGATGAGCACTACCAGAGCCCTACAAAATGACCTCCAGCAGGCCACTGGTGTGAATGTCTGTGACCAAACAATCAGAAACAGACTTCATGAGGGTGGCCTGAGAGTCCGACATCCTCTAATGGGCCCTGTGCTCATTGCCTGGCACCATAGAGCTCAACTGGCATTTGCTTTTGAACACCAGAATTGGCAGATCCGTCACTGGTGCTGTGCTTTTCACAGATGAGAGCAGGTTCACACTGCGCACATGTTACAGATGTGAAAGGGTCTGGAGAAGCTGTAGAGAATGTTATGCTGTAACATCATTCAGCATGACCGCTTTGGTGATGGGCCAGTGATGGTCTGGGGAGGCATATCCATGGAGAGACACACAGACCTCCGCAGGCTAGACAATGGCACCCTGATTGCCATTAGGTATTGGGATTAAAACCTTGGATCCATTTTCAGACCCCATGCTGGTGCAGTGGGTCCTGGGTTCCTAATGGTGCATGACAATGCTGGCCTCATGTGGCAAGAGTATGCAGGCAGTTCCTGGAGGATGAAGGAATTGATACCATTGAATGGCCTCCACGCTCGCCTGACCTATATCCAATAGAACACCTCTGGGGTATCATATTTAGGTCCATCCGACACTGCCAGTTTGCACCTCAGACTGTCCAGGAGCTCAGTGATGCCATGGTTCAGATCTGGTAGGAAATACCCCAGGACACCATACGTCATCTCATTAGGAGCATGCCCTGACATTGTCAGGCATGCATACAAGCATGTGGGGACCATATGAACTACTGAGTACCATTTTGAGTTGCTGCAATGAAATTTCAGCAAAATGGACTAGCCTGCTGCATAATTTTTCACTTTGATTTTTGGGATGTGTTTGAATTCAGTCCTCTCTAGGTTGATAATTTTCATTTCTATCAAACGATGGGACATCCTTACATTCCTAACACATTACCCAGTCCATATCAGTATAGATATCCAGCATGATATTTTTCCCTATTGAGATCTGATGTGTTTTCAAAGTGTTCCTTTCATTTTTTTGAGCAGTGCATTATCATATCTTACAAAGCATTGTTTTATATTCAGGTTTGTATAACACTACTGCAATAATTAATAGGATAACATGAATGCAGCATATTCAACTGATCTATGTGATAAAATTGTTGCTGAATATAAACAGGATTTGTGATCCTAAAAAATGGCAATATATGCACCGTACTGTAAATACCACATCCATTATGCTTTTGTGAATCAGCCTGTATGTATATGGATGCAGTATAGCATTATTACTTTGAATGAAATGCAATAGAGGGTTAATGGAGCAGGTACTGTACCTTAAACAGATGCTTGAAACAGATTCTAAACTTCAGATGGGAACCATTTTGCAGATGTTCCAGGAATCCCATCATAGTCAGTTCAACATCATAACAGGCTCCCCAAGCATGTTTTCCATGATCATTAATCTTTACATAATAAAGTCTCACTGCAGCCTGCAAAACACCTGCTACCTTATAACAATGTAATGCAAAACAAAAAACACATTTAAATGTGCTCCATTTTAAACCTCCCTATGGAAATGACAATTGTCCTCTAAGAAAGGACGTCAGAATAAATGAAAAGTTGTTCCCATAGTTATGATGATAATAAGATTTTGGTTTAACAATGCAATTTACTTTCTTCGGAGACTTGATAATTGTAATACATAAAACGTTGACAATGTGGTAGTTATTAGACGACATTTCATAAAAATCAGTCAGAATGAGCAAACCAGTAAATGTTTGGCTCAAAGGGAGATCAAACCCTGAATGCAACATTGAGCCCAGGGGTGTTTTGTGAATGCAGTGGACTTGGGGGCATCAGTGTTCCCCCTTACATAATAAGTTAAACCCCCCTGTGAGCCCGCAATAAGAGAAAGCCATGCCCCATTCCAACCATCTAAATGTACGTTTTAACTCTCCCCAGAAAACATACAAGCTCTAGGTGTAAGGGGTGTGCACAGCATACTGGGCCAAATGGTGGGTGTGGCCAGACTGCACTAAAAGTGGGAGGGTCTTAAAGGGGCATAGTTAAATAAAACCTGAGTTTAACAGATACGCACAATGCTCAGCACAATCACTTTATGGATTGGGCATTGTAAAGGTTAATTTTTAAGTAGTAAAGGTTAAGTTTTCAGTAGTTAATTTTTAAGTAATCCACAGAGTAGGTATTTTGCCAGCAATATGCCTCTGATGAAGTCACTGGGCAAAACAACTAAACATGTCAAGCATGGTAGAGTTGGCATTTGTAACTATTTTTACTTTATATATATAACAAAAAATACACCATGATGAATTTATTTTTGTTTTAAACTTGGTGTGTGAATCAGGTTCCTGCCCTATATACTGGAGCACCGGTGAAAAGTCCCAGGTGATTTGAAGCTGTCATCCTGTTTAGCTGTGCTGTGGTGTAGCTATGACAGGGAAAAAAGTGGCATGGGGTGGTTGCTGTTGCTACAGGCAGTTTTCTTGGAGAACTGATGATCAGGAGGCTGTAACACAATCATTTATATATCTTCAGAAATGCGGGTCTGTCATTCCCATTGAGTGCTGAACCTGATGAGGTATTTGTGTGTAATTGTTTGTATTAGCACGGCTGTTGGAGTACTACTATCTGGTAATCCAAAACTGGGTGGATAAGCTGTGGTTGGACAGCGGTTTATACGGTTTTGATATTGATGAGCTGATATTTCCCTGCTGCCCATCAATGTTGCACTAAAGTCACTAAATGACAAATCTACAGCTGAAGTTTGTAAACATGAAAATCGAAAAATAAAATGTTGACTTTACTGGTACCAGGGAACACACCATTTATATCAATAAAATATTTGTTTTCACTCAAATAGATTATTTCTTTGATTCAAGCATTCTTCAGTTCCAGTAATCCATAGAGGTCGAGGTGTTTCGCATATGTGCTTTCTCAGGACCTTCGTTGCCTATCAAGTTTAGATGGGCCACGACATCTGGTGAGTGTCACTGAATTGGGGGAGGTTTTTCTCTGGAGCACGTGGTGACACTGAAGTGAAGTTTTTTTCTGGCACATGTGGAAGTAATCTTATTTGTTCACATGGTGATTCAGTGGATCAGAAGGACTTTTCATTAACTATATGTCTTATATAACATTTCTTTTGGTGGACTTATATGAAGCATTTTATGTGTTTGATGAATTGGACTTTCACTGATGTAATTTATTGATGTTTTATGTATTTATATGTTATAGCACATGTATTTTATTGTATATTATTTTATGCCACTTTAGTATATTTATTTGTTGCTCTGCTTTCGCTGCTTAGGTTAATAAGATATGTCACTGAGGGAAATTAAGCCTTGGCATATAGCAGTTCTCTAATTAAATGAAGACGGAATAAAAGTCAGTGTTTGCATTTATCCTTAGGGCTCATGTACACTGCAGATGATAAACTCACATTTGGAGCTGTTCAGGGTTTTTTTTCAGCAGCCCCTGAACTCACCCTAATGTTTTCCTATGTGTCCATGTACACATCTTTGTTTACAGTCGTTTACAGGCATTTGAGTTTACCGTCGTTTTTTTGAAAGCAGAAAACGTGCGTTCAGCAGTCGCTTTTATCAATGTTTCAAATGTAAAACACTTGTAAATGTGGCTAAACATTTCTAAAGGTGGCAAATTGCGTTTATAAGCATTTGTGTTTGAAAATTATTTTAACTCTTCCAGTTCCCGATGCTGTCCAGAGCCTTTTTTCATCATGAAAAATGCATTCAAAGCATTTTCAAGGTACTCAGATGTACAAAACACTGAACACAGGATGTTCCTACCAAGCTTGTCACACACTGTAATGACCAATTCACACCTCAGACCTCTCCCACCCTTGAAAACAAAAGATATGTTAATGACCATTCACACCTCAAATTTCTCATGGTGACCCCCTGCCAGGTGGCCTTTTTGACTCACTCCAGCAGACACCGTTTCCACCCTTGGAAACAAAAAGAAATGTTAATGAGCAACTCACACCTAAGCTAATCTCAACACATACTTCTGTCTCTGCTTCTACTTTCTGTATTTCTCTGAAACAGTCTGACATAGTTAATAATTTACCACTTTTCAGTGTATTCTGGGCATTTGGGAGGTTCTCCTGTGCTTATCTTTAAAAAACACTTCTAAACGCAAACGTACATAAACGCGTTATGCAAACGCGGCTAAACAGACGTTTTTTGAGCTACGTTTTCCAGCAGTCAGTTTCCATTGTTCAGAAGTGTCCCATATACATGGGGCCTTAAAAGGTAATACATTTAAGGAATAGATACATATAGAGAATGAAAAAGAAAAGTAGCAAGAAAAGCTATCCACTCCATTTCATGTACACCAAATGCCTTTGAAAATCCAGATGTTTTCTTGTAAAAATAACAGTGACATCATCACTCTTCTGTACCTAGCCAGTGAAAAGAGTAGAGCTCTGGGAGGGGCCCAGCAGGATCATTCAATACAGTCTGCCTGAAGAAAACTACAGGAGAGGGTGAAGAAAAGACCAGTCACCTCATAGAAGGAGAGAGAGCAACAGTGACCAGTATGTATTACAGGAAGCTCCTGCACAAAGGTAAAGTTTCACACAGGATTACTGCACATACTGGGATACTTTGTGACATAGATATGTACTCTTTGCTGACACAATATAACATTTTGTTTACTAGGTGTTCTATAAATGTCAGCTCTACAATACAAGTTCTGTGGATTTAGTCCACAGCAGTATCCCTATTTCTTCATAATATTTTCAAAAAATCTTGGTCTGTATCTCAATGTATATGGTCACTGGTTTAGTTGATGTTTATACTTCATATAGATTGGCCTTTCCTTCGGGTGGTGCCCCAATGGGATCCTTGCAGTAACCCCTTCAGAGCTGGAGATGTGAATTTAAAGATCTTACGCTAATTTTGGCTAGACTGCCTCTGCTTTGTGGATGTCTATTTTTGAATCAAGTTACACAGATACACCTACTAATTGTAAGTTTTTACAATTATGGAGGCAAATGCTTACAAAATTCCCCCTCCCCTTTCCCCTTTTCCTCCTTCCCCATTTTTTTTTCTGCCATGCTATACATCCATTTACAATGTTTATATATGCTGTAAACTTGATTGTATGTAATTTCTGATCTGACATTATTGTATTATAACATCATTATATCTGTAATTCCCCTGAAGAAGGAACTCTGTTCCGAAACACGTTGGGAATTATAGGAAGAGTTTATTATTGCTAGGAAGCAAGACATGTATCTATATTGTTGTATTTCTAAATACACTTGGGTATATGCTGGCTCAATTATTTAGTGTATCATATTGTATTTTACCTCTGTCCCATTTGGCCATTTTTTTGGAATTAATAATAAAGATTGATTTGTTTTTTAATATATTTCATGTTTCATATCTTCTGCCTCTAAAGTCCCCTAAGGAATCCTTTGACCTTATGGTCACGTTTCTTTTGTACTATGTATAGGGATGCTGGCAGTATCACAACCTTTCATTATTGGCTCATTATCAGTTTCATACTTTATACCTGTATTTACAATCATAGGCATCTAATTGCAGGGTTGTATTATGAAATAAAAATCATATTTCATTTTCTGTTGAGGGAAAAGTGAAAATGATAACTGTACCTAGAATAATAACTGCAATTTGAAAGTAAAATTGAAGATGAGGTTAAGGTAATGGTTAAGAAAATATGCCAAAATTGCTATTGCCATCAGATAGTGTTAAAGACAGACACAAGCTAAAAGTATGAAGAAATATAATAAAATAATAAATGCACCCAGGGTAAAAGTAACAAAAGAATAACAGCAATGTATCAATTCATGCAAGGAAATGGGAAATACAAACCAAAATATACTGTACTAATAAAATGTTGCTGTTCTCCATACCAAACATAAAAGGTATCTTAACAACAGTATGAAGCTACAGAAAAAGAATACATGTGATCTTATGTAATACAACAGAAATTAGCAATCAGTATGAAGTACAGAAAGTATTTAAAAAAAAACAGAATAGAAAAATATATTATCCAGGGTACAGTAATCAGTAATAGTTTTGAGAACCAAAACCAACGTATAAATTGGACATTCCTTTGTTTGTATTGCACGTATAACTTTTTATTAGATCCTTACTTACACAACATTTTTTATATTCTTTGGTAAACCAAAAACACATTTGATTTGACCCTTTATGTATTTTAAGTATACAGTATATACCTTTCTTTAATCCACACTTTTGTAACATCTATAATAGAACTTTGAATAAAAGGAGGAGGGTGGAATGACATTTGCTAATGAGCAGGCAGCAATTCCCACCTACAACCAGCACAAAACTGTGATGGGCCCAGTCGCCGGATCTGCTTTTTTTTTTTGCTACAGATTGTCAGTAAAACACCATATCTCATTCACTGCATACTCCGCTTCACCTTATATGAAAACTTGTCCTGAAAAGTTGTTGAATATAAAATCTTAATTTCTGCAAACAGAAGACATTGATTACATGTATGATATAAAAAAGGAGCAGCATATATTCTCTCTGGGAGAGTAGTGTATTGACATATCACTCTTCAGCAATCCAGCTGACAGACTAGAGATCTGTCATCAAACATTTTACCATTGATTTCAAAGCATAATGAATAATGTTAATTCTCATGAGTGTAAAATGAGCATTCTTCATTTTCAGCACAGTTGAAAATGTTCCTTTTCCGTTT
Source organism: Staurois parvus (assembly GCF_062004578.1). NCBI lineage: Eukaryota > Metazoa > Chordata > Amphibia > Anura > Ranidae > Staurois > Staurois parvus. The sequence continues at coordinate 13,983,264 of NW_028318060.1, forward strand.
TCCCTGGAACATAATGTACCAAAAGATGAAAGATGTTATTATTTCACGGGTCATTGAAAAATATAATTTCTCTTTCTGTACATTATCTACAAAGTGTTTCAAATGGTAAGCTACAATTTGTATTTCTGCATATTTAAGTTTTATTTTTGTATGTGCAGCACCAGATTAAAAGGTCAACTATAGTGGGGGTTTTCCTGATTTATATATAATTTTTAATGCTTATAGAAAATTCAAATTTACCAACCAACATTTAATGCATGATGTACCCATGACACTGGTTTTGCAGAGCTTTCTTTGCTTTCTGAAGAGAGAGCACAGCTGTAGCTTTTCCCTTTGACAATGTCTTTCTCTAATAGAAACCCTATAGGTTGCTGTGCAGAGCACGGAGAGAGGGGACGAGAGGGCAGGTAGCATTGTGCCGGGCATATCAAGTGCATGGCAATGCCATAGATCTGTGAATGTACATCGTGCAGATCGTGGTCAAGTGCATAGAATCAGAGCTGTGGATGCATCTTCATGGCACATTGGCATGTGCTAAAGAGAATTACTGACTGGTGATTGGCTGCTGTCACTCATGACCAGATATGCGTCCTATTATTCTGTGTTTGTCATGACATGCATCCTGACTGTGCTTCATCCCCAATCTCTTATTGCTCACCTTTGCCTATGTCTTGCCTTTATCTTCAGCCTGTTGTTTTTATTCTTCTGTTGCCCATATAATATCAACCATGGCTTGGTTTCTGACCCATTTCCAGTCTTCTGATTTTGTACCTCTGCTATGTGTTTGCTGTTGACTTTAGCTTTGTTTCCTGCACATGCAAGTTCCTGTATTCCACCAGTGTGTCACCACTCTGCACAAGCTCCAGTCTGAGCATTGGTAGCACCCCAAAAGTATCCAGGCACAGTCAGTCTGACCAATTGTGCCAGAACCTACTGCATGCATCCATGCCACTTCTTGACCTGCTGCACCTTATCACCAACACCAGAGGATATTGGATATGAGGTGTAGGGGAAATCCTCTCGTCAGCTCATCCTCTAACAAGCACGTGATGCATTGACTTATGTGGATCCACAACCCCACTCAAGACTGGCCTCTCCTGCACATGGGAACCTGGGCAGGAACTGGTTAAACAACCCCTAAACCCACATCAACAAGTCCTCCTGGATGGAACAATCCTGTTTCCCAAAACTCTCAATCTAAACATGATCATTGTCTAGATAACTAAATATAAATACCCACAAGTTGTTCTACGCCTAAAAACTCATCTTTAATTACACATATAAAAAACAGATATAAAACACAACAAAAACCTAATCAGCCGCACTGTAAACCTAATGCTTAAATAATGTCAATATATCTCTATAACTATGGCATCCTACTAAAGAATGTCCTGTTCATGTAAATTAGTACCAAGCTTTCTAGTCACATTTGTAGGTAGCAGCAATAATCATTCAGCGGCTATAAACATTAGTAGGTTTTACATTACATTTGCAGCTTGCTGAATTGTCTGGAGGAAATATGCATACCGTATCATAATAAAATATCAGGTAATTTGTGAAAAGGAAGTCTTTTGATGAACATACACTTTTATTATCATCTTTTGAATTTTTGCACTAAATTCTAATATGAATTATTATAGATGAGTAGTTTAACTAATTCAGGAAGGCTATCACAACGATTTAGTGGCTATTAAAATGTTTTTCATTATTTTAATACCATATAGCTTCAGGTGAAGGCTTGCTTCCCTTTCAGTTGTTGGGGAATCAATTGTGTGCTGGAGACATATAGCAATGCACTCTCTCTCTAACCAAACAGATTTTTAGCACCATATCCCTGAAGTGCTGCCAATATTTGATCAAGATTCTCTTTTTAATTGCTAAGTTTATTGATTGCATTTCACAACACTGGTATTAGAGCATCTCAGGAGGGCATAAGGTTGTAAAAAATATGAATTGAGTGTACTGTTGGTTTAAAATGCTGCTTGCTTTTCATGTTGAAAATCAAAGAAAAAGTATCCCCATGAATGATGTACAGCAAGACAAATCAAAACATTAAGTTGTTAAAATGTCTTTTTTATTCTCCTTTTATGTAACTGATAACACTGCCGATGTGGAAACAATTGTTATTTGGATGTTTGCTATACCTGAAAAGGATGCTTTATCTAATAGCTATAAAATGACAGATGTGTCACTGAGGCGGTAAAGCATCTGTCTGTCCCAAAACAACTTGTACACTGTTGTGGCCTATCTATTTCCTAAGCAATTTGCCTGCAGATTGACAACCTGCTCATGTATTAATAGTTCTGTTTCTTCTTATCCAGGAAAAAAGGAATAGTTGATTTGTGTTGAAGGGAAATTTTCCCATGTGCTGAAAGATTTCTGTATGCAATAATGATTACTTCCGATGTTTATAGACGCGCTCCATACATTTGTGTAACCTAACTGTGGAAAGCAATGTACAGTTTTTTTTCAGAACAGTTACCCAAAACACAGCTGTTCCCCAGAACTGTTGATTATTAACCTCTTCCCGACCATCCTATAGTAGAACTACTGCTACAGGGCGGCAGGGCTGCACAAAATCATGTATATATACGTGATTTTGTACTTTCGGGTCGGGGGCATGCGTGTGCACCGCCCTTCCCACGCCACCATTGGCAGCTACAGCTGTCAATCACCGGATGCAGGCCGGAGATTCCCCGCCAGCACCCAGCGTTCGCCGAGAAACAGTGACAGAGGAGAGGTCTGTATGTAAACAATACAGATCTCTCTCCTGTCAGTAGCAGCATGCTGCTTTGTACTGCTCTGCATAGCAGAGCTATACAAAGCAGCATGCTTACACAGTAAAGAACACACAGACAAACTAGTAAAACAGAACACAGTTAACCTTTTGATCACCCCAGATGTTAACCCCCTCCAGCCCAGTGTCATCAGTACAGTGTCAGTGCTAGCAAAGACATGTAGCAGAATACATTTTGGCCTACATATATGACGAAATTTGATTTTTAAAAATTTTTTACTGGATATGTTTTATAGTAAAAAGTTAAAAATATTGTTATTTTTTCAAAATTGCCCTTTTTTTTGTTTTTAGCACAAAAAATAAAAATGCAGAGGTGATCAAATACCACCAAAAGAAAGCTCTATTTGTGGGAAAAAAAATCACATAAATTTAATTTGGGTGCAGCATTGCCTGATCTTGCAATTGTCAGTTAAAGTAATGCAGTGCTGTATCACAAAAAATGGCCTGTTCAGGAAGGGGGGTAAATCCTCTGAAGGGCAAGTGGTTAAGCTTAGTACATATGGACCGTATGCTAGACGGCATTGGCCAATTCAATAGAAACCGCCCATGTGTGCGTCAGCTGCTCCAACAGAAGCCGGCTTCTGTTAAAGGGGCATGACCAAAAAAGGTCTGTTGATTGGCTTCCGATCAGCGTCTTCGGCCAATGGCTGAGAGTGCTGACCGGAGTGTTCTGGCAGGGGGCCTTCCCCCTGTCAGAACACAATAGCACAACAGGGGAGATCGCTGTACTAACATTGGATAGTTAGCACAGCGGCTCCTCCTGAGCTGTCAGGTTTTTTTTTTTCATTCAGCCTGCTGGGTTGAACTAAAGAAAGAACTAATAGTGTGTACCAGGCTTTAGTATTTGCAGGTACTCTAAGGTATGATACTAAAAGAGCAGGATCATTGACTATCATAGCATGTTAATAGGTAACTAAAACTATAATTGATTCTGCATGACAATATTTTTATATTACATTTAATGACATAATCACTGTTGGTAATATCTAACCATATGTAGTCAGCAGTAGGACAGGCATGCTATATAATATACAGTATATACTGTCTCCCTGTAGGCCTCTAAGAACATAGACATTCCTGTAAACTCCACCATAGGAAATATTGCAGGAATACCAAAGGAGAAGCACAGACCACTGTGTTCAGTGAGAATGTGGCACATATGGAGCATTATTCTGCAGAAGAGCACATATCGATGCAAGTTATGCCACCCCACCATAATTAGTGGTTAAAATATTATTTCTTTGTGGCTGTTATAGTAGACAAATAATTACAGTACTGATTTTTGTCATATTGTGGGGATTAGTATTATAGCAGTTGGTATGTATAGTGTAGTAAAATCATTGAAATGTGATCAACCCCTAAGAGTCTATTGCATATATTGGTAGTTCCTGAAAGGCATCTGTAAATTTTGTGTAGTCTTTGATAGTTTCTTAAAACATGCAGCCAGTCTCTTGAAGCAGTCGCTCCATCCCTATCTTGCTGTTTACTGGTAAGGAAGAATGGGGCTCAACTAAGGATTTTGAAGTGTAGCAAAAATTGGGGGCCCACCCATGAGATGTCTTAAAATAGCTGTGTGTACATTAATTGTTCTGCCTCTAGCAAGTAAATTCAGCCTCCAACATTAAATTTGTCCACTCGATGGAGCCCAGAATAAACTTACTTTTATACAGAAATTAGAGACTGTTTAGCCTTAATAAAAACTCCTTCATTCTAAGAAAAGGAAACAGTTGCTTTCTGGGAGCTCAGATTCCTTTTTAAGAACTGAGGAGAGAGGAAAACAGCCATCATATCTGCAGCACATGTTGTGGACTAAACTTAAATTCCCTACAGGCAGACTCACTGGTGAGCATGGACTTATTGCCATCTACATTCTAATCATTTCATTGTGTTTTCTGTATGCTTCATACATCGATTATATGTATTTCTTATCTGTTTTTTTTCCCAATAGTTTCACCCACCCTGTTTTGCTACTAAAGTCTGAAGATTACATTCAGCCTGGCTTATTGCAGAATAGAAGGGTTTAGCTGCATGTCGAATTACACACAGGGAAACGTGTATCGAGGACAGAACAATCATCTTAGCCCACAGGTAGAAATGGATAAATTTCATTAAATCCTCTTTGTCACAGATTCCATGAAGCAGTACCTGACCTTCACGTGAGTGGATTTGTATGTTATCAATTACCTTTACATGTAGTGAATTAGGGAAACAGTTCAAAAGACTTTTATTTAGTTAAGCATCAACTCCCTAAACCTCATTTGATGATCTCTTCTATGGTGGCAATTCCTTTTTTAAGTTGCATTAATTTGGGAAAAAGTTCATTGGTATGCCATCCTGCTGTGCAAGCTTCCCAAGTGAATTAGCAAGGGGTTTAAAGGAGTCCTTTACCAATGGTGTAAAAGTGATTTATTTCACCTTTTTGATTAACAATCTGCAGCAAAGTCTGCCCTTCCCAAGGCATTACATTTTTGGTAAATCAATCCACCAAGCAATAGGGATGGGGATCAAGATTAATCAATGATGGCAATTTGCCAATATGTAATTGTACAGCATAGAGATACTTTTGTTGGAGAAATACCAACATCTGTGCATTCTCCATGTTTTTGGAAGGAGCTAGATTCCACTAAGTTAACAGGTAGCATCTGTAGTGCTACCACCAAGGGTTGATGATCTTCAGTGATTGCTCCTGTATAAACCCTAGATGATGTGTGGTGGTGTAGCAAGTCAAAAGCAGACTTTTGGGAGGAAGAGAAAGCTGTGTTTGCTGTTGTGGCTAATATAAACAGAAAGCCTCGATCCACAGTTCACTTGGACAGTGTCACCAAAGCACTGGGCTGATAAAAATGAAAGTGCCCTAATGCTAAAGTTCCTACCTAGAAGCGGTGCCTATTTTGTACTGTGTTCTGAGATTTTTTATATGGAAAAATGCCCATTAACTACAACCCTTTTGATGGTGGAAAAGTTGTTTCCTGGATCAGAAGGGTTGTCAAGAATGATGACCCAACAAATACTCACATGACAACAAAAAGGTAGATATTTCAGTGGGAAAGATTTTTAACTATCCACGAGCATCTGTCTGAAGTGAAGTAGTCCATCCAATAGAAGAAATGTGCTTGATAACGTATGCAACCAATCCATTATCTTGCTGTAAGGATACCGTAGTTTCATTCAGTCGTTTCAGTTGCATTAACATGGAAACTGCAAGTATTATTTAAGGAGTAAAACCCACACATTAACACAGAAGTTGGGAGCTGCAAATAAAAAACTGACAATGGTATTACTGATGAAATACTACAATTTGTTTTTCATTTGAAGTTACAATTGTGTTTTTTGTTACAGATCTCTTGGTACTTTCAAAATATTAGCCTTCTATCATACTGCTTAGAGAGACATCATGAATCTGTAGGCAGAAGAGTCATGTAGAGTTAGCAATCTTAATAAAAAGCACTTCTGAAAAGAGTCTGCTGTTTGCTTCTGATTGTTGTATAGAGACATTCTGGAGTACATACAAAGAAACATTCTGTCAGCAAGAAAACAAAGCCGGATTATATTTTAATGATCCAGCACTCTGTTTTGTACTCTCAAACATCACACAGGATGACACAACAATTGTCACAAAATCTTCTAAACAATCATGCTAATTCAATGGCTTTAATAGAAAGGAAATGTTATTTGTGTGTATTATTGGAAGATCAATCATGGACACCTTCAGAAAAAGAGACATGATCATACATCTTAATCATTTTTTTTCCAGGCCCTAGTGATTATGTTGATTTAATATTTTTTTCTTTTTTTTAGCCTCCAATTTTTATTAAAATAAAGATATTTCATGCCAAATTACATATTATATTAACTTCAATGTCAATCTTCTTCTGCAGCTTGACATTCTGCAGACACAGATATATATAAAACCGTATCAATCTGTGTATAATGCACAACAGTTTGGAGCGTCCCAGCACTTCGTCAGGTGCGTGTGTAATTATGCATTATACACGGATTGATGTACCATTAATAAAGGATTTTCACAGACTGAGAAACTGCAGTGACGTTCTTGGATAAATATGTCGGTTTGACAGTATGGTGCATATGTGTCTCCTTTACTCTTTTAAATACACATGTAGCTCACCTGCCTTATTGATATATATATTATCATTATTGTTATTATTATACAGTGTTTATATAGCGCCAAAAGGTTTGCTCAGCGCTGTACATTATAGTGGGGGACAGAACATGAGACAATACAGTAACAATACAATACACGAGGGGTTCGAGGACCCTGCTCTTTCGAGCTTACAATCTAGGAGGGAGGGGGTAGAGGTACAGGAGGAAGTGGCTGTGGGGGATGGAGTTGTAGGAGGTGTAGAGGAGAATGACTGTTAGGTGATGGTGGGATAGGCTTCCCTGAAGAGATGGGTTGAGGTGAGGAGGGTAGGTGACAGTCTGATGGATTGGGGTAGGGAGTTCCAGAGGATGGGGGAAGTCCTGGAGAAGTCCTGCAGTCGGGTGTGGAAGGAGGAGACCAGGGAACTAGAGAGTAGGAGGTCTTGTGAGGAGCGAAGAGCACGGGTAGGGTGGTATTTGGGTATCAGGTCAGTTAGGTAGTTTGGGGCAGCGTTATGAATGGCTTTGTATGTCAGAGTTAGTAATTTGAATTTAATGCGTTGGGCAATCGGGAACCAGTGAAGGGATTGGCAGAGGGGGGTGGCAGAAGTGGAGCGGTTGGTGAGGTGGATGAGTCTAGCCGCTGAGTTCAGGATAGACTGGAGCGGGGATAGCGTGTGTTGGGGTAGGTTAGTGAGAAGGGAGTTTCAGTAGTCTAGGCATGAGATGATGAGGGAGTGTACGAGTTGTTTAGTGGTGTCTGGGGTGAGGAACATACGTATCTTGGAGATGTTGCGGAGGTGGAGCCTGCATGAATTTGATAGTGAATGGACATGAGGTTGGAAGGAAAGGTTTGAGTCCAGGGTGACACCTAGGACTTTGGCGTGTGGGGTGGGATCGCTGGTGGCGTTGTTAGTCGTGATGGAGAGGATGGGGGGGCGCGGGCTGGGCGGGAAACTAGAAGCTCGGTTTTGGAAAGGTTTAACTTGAGGAAATGGAGAGACATCCAGTCTGATATGTCTTTTAGGAGGTGGGTGATGCGGGTGGAGAGTGAAGGGGGTGAGGTGAGGGGTGGAGAGGTAAATTTGAGTGTCATCGGCATAGAGGTGATAGTTGAAGCCGTGGGAGTGTATCAGTTTGCCAAGGGAGGAGGTGTAGATGGAGAAGAGAAGGGGTCCAAGGACAGAGCGTTGGGGGACCCCAACAGAGAGGGGGAGAGAGGGGGAGGTGGCAGCATTATAGGTAACGCTGAAGGAGCGTTGGGATAGGTAAGAGGAGAACCAGGAGAGAGCAGAGTCCCTGATGCCAAGGGAGTGTAGTTTAGTAAGGAGGAGGGGATGGTCGACTGTGTCGAAGGCTGCAGAGAAGTCAAGGAGTAGGAGGACTGAGTAATGGCCATTAGCTTTGGTGGTTAGCAGGTCGTTAGTGATTTTATGTAGGGTGGTTTCGGTGGAGTGTAGGGGACGGAAGCCAGACTGTAGTGGATCGAGGAGGTTGTTGTCAGTGAGGTGGGCGCTTAGGTGATTGTAGACTAAGCGCTCAAGGAGCTTGGAAGTGAGTGGCAGCAGGGAGATGGGTCTAAGGTTGTTCGGGTCAGTGGGGTCCAGGGAGGGTTTTTTGAGTATGTGGGTGATGTGCGTGTGCTTTAGGGGGGAGGGGAATGCGCCAGTAGAGAGGGAGAGATTGAAGATGTGGGTGAGGGAGCGAGTGATGGAGGAGGGGGGTGACCGGAGGAGTTGTGAGGGGATAGGGTCCAGGGGGCAAGTGGTGAGGTGGGCTTCTGTGAAGACCTTAGTGACCTCCTCAGTGGTAGCAGGACTGAAGGAGCGGAGTGTTGGGGAGGTTATAGTGTGCGGGACGTTAGGTGTGGTGGGGGGCAGTGCGGTTGCGAGGTCAGAGGAGGGGAGAGTTGAGGGGATGATGGAGGGAGGGAGGCTAGGTGAAGAGGTAGATTGTGAATTGACAATGTCCCTACGGATTGCGTCAATCTTGTTTTGGAAATGATTGGCAATCTCGTGGGCGGTGAGTGAGGTAATGAGTGGAGGTGGGGGGGGAGAGAGCAGGGAGTTGAAAGTGGAGAAGAGCCGGAGTGGACAGGTGGAGAGGGTGTTAATGAGGGTTACGAAGTAGGCTTGCTTGGCTGCGTGGAGGGAGGAGGTGTAGGTGAGGAAGGCGGATTTGTAGAGGGAGAACACTCGAGGGGATCTGGTTTTGCGACATAATCGCTCCAGCGCACGACTGCGTCGTTTGAGACATTTTGTATGGTCATTTTGCCAGTGTATATATGCTGTATATAAAATTGAGTTTTGTTTGCATAAAAAAATTGTTTTTTGCATTTGTTTATTTACAGCAAATTTTTGTTTCCAGACCAAGATGTTGCAATAGGATTATTATTGCTTTTGTAAATATAACAAAGTAAATGACAAATTAAAATTTATTAATATGTATCTGAGTGAATGTATTTGTGCTTGTCATTGTTTATTTTACCAAACATAATAAATTCTGTCTGGCATCTACTTTTCTATAGAAGCCTCAGAATTGGGAGCTGTATATAAAAAGAAAAGTCTCAGTATGATAATGTTGGCTCAGATGTGTGAAAAAGCCAGAGCCTAAGGCAGTAGCATTTTAGGAGGATGCCAGTATGTCTTTTTTGTCTTATCACAATTCTTTCCTATACTATATTGGTCTTACGGGAAAACATTTGGAAATAAACACCATATGTTTATTATACTTTTTAGATCATGTAAAACATATCAGTGTGGCTACAAAGATGTGTGGCCATGGCGTTATATTAAAAGTGACTTAAGCCTAGTACACACTATGAGAAAATCGGACAACAGATTATTCAATATTCCACAAAATGTAGTTGGAATGGTATTGACTTGTAAGATAACTCTCGTCTGACAAAGGCAAACATAGGCAAATGTAGCTACTGTACATACTAGCATAGTTGAAGAGGAAGTATAGGGTTGACCTATGCTTCTGATCATGAGCTTTTTTTTAATTCAATTATTTAAGTACCATTACTGTACACATGATCAAACATTGTGTTCACATATGATAAAAAATATCTAGCTTGTACCCTTGATATTTTTGCTTGCTTCACTAAAGCCAGCCATAGACAGTTTGAATGCTGAAGCGGCTGAGATTCAAACCATGTATGGGCAGGCTGCATGTACCCAAGTTGATCAACTGATTTTACACACAACTATTGCTAGCAGCTGTTATAGCCACTAGCAATAATCACTGTGTTATCCCATTGGGGACCCCTTCCTCCGCCCGCAGCCAGGAGAACACCATGTCTCCGTGGGAGGGATTCCCCTGTCAATACTGTCTATGTTGATGGGAAATTAAGCGAATTTCTGTCCTGCAACCCATGGTTACCTCCAATAAAGTGTGCCCCATCTCAACTGCTGTAGCAGTTGTTAAACCTTTACTTCATCTCACACTGTCCTATCAGTGCTGAAAGTCTGGCACCTGATACTAATAGCTTAAGCTGTAGTGCAGATATCACAGGCGTTCTGTGATGGGAAAGGAGCAGATCAATGCCAAATCTCCTTCCTCCATTCAGAGATTGCTCCAAAAGCAGAAGCAATATTTTAAAATCCACATAATTTGCTGTCCTTTAATAGAGTATGTAATATTTCACATAAGATTACATTATTGAAGGATAGACTCAAAGCAGAACTATACTCACCTCTCCTTCAGCTGTGTGATACCTACAAGCTATGCACTGGCACCAACAGTCTTCTTCTGGTTAGGGATCTTCAGCCATTTTGAATGGCTGTCCTGGGATGTATTACTCCCTGGAACATGCTGGAATTGTACACTGATCTGTGCATGCATCAAGAAGATTGTGAATAGGCAAGTAAGAATTCTTTCCTTCTGTTGAAAAGCCTGCCTGCTTGCAAAATTTCATTTTTTATGTCCACTTTAAACAAAACAAATTTCACCATTTTCTAACTTTGCCTTCATTGCTAGATCATCAGTATTAGTGGTGGAAAGTTTGCCACTTCTTTTTACAGAGCTAATAGAGTTATTTTTCTTTTTCTTCATTGTTATATGATGGGTGCTACTAATGGGGAGGGTTGCACAAAGTATGCAATAACAGATAAAGTAGAGCATATGTGCTGGACACACACAGGGGCAAAATCTGAAGTGTAAATATTCTCCAACTGTATCCATGTTGGATGCAATCAAAGTGTTGTGGGATATAACATACAATTGTAGTTCTACTACCTTGCTCCTTATTCCTGCAGCCTCTGACAAAATGGCAGTATGATGTATCTGTGATATCCTCCACCATTGGCTCTTTCCTGCTTCCTGTGGCCAGTGACCATTAGTCAATCAGTGGCCACAAGCATCACAGCCAATATGCTGTCAAGCACAGTCCTAAAAAGTTGGCATACATGTTCCTTGGCATTTGAGCAACACATCTACACACTAATAGACAGACTTCCCCCCCCCCAAGGGCCTCCAAGCATTCCCAATGATCCCCTGTGTTCCTCCCCTGTGTTTCTCCGGGCCACTATTCCCTCCAGTGTCCATCCTAGTCATGTGGTCTCCAGTGTTCCTCCCTCAACAGCCTTCAGTGTTTCCCAGTGCGTTCCTTCCTGCAACCCAATTCCCAAAACGTGTATTATCCTCTTAGCACTTCAGCGTACTTGTATCTGTGGCTTATATATGTAGCTCAGCCAACATCCAGCCTAACTGCACCTTCACGATTTTCTGTGTGTACCATCCAGCCGCTTGTTACCAGCACTTCAAGTGCACTCCAAGTCTGCAACCTACTTCAGTGTTACATACAGTATATACAGTAGTTACATATATAGTTAGGCTTGTTGCAAAGAGACACAAGTCCAGTTAGTTCAACCAATAGAAAAAAACACACACATACAAATAGAAAACCTCCATATACACAATCCTATACCCACAGTTGATCCAGAGGAAGGCAAAAGAAGCATGATACAAATTGCTCCAGTGGGGGAGAATATTCCTTCCTGATTCCCCAGGAGGCAACTGAATATTCTCTGGATAAACTACCCCTGGTGTCAATACCTATAAATATAAGTATATCATTATATTTTGTGCATTTTGAAAAGAATCCAGGATTTTCCACTGAGCTGGCCATAACTAGTTCTTGAGAAAGTCTATTCCACATTTTCATAGCTCTTACTGTGAAGAAGCTTTTCTGCATTTGAAGGTTAAATCATTTTTCCTTCAGACATAAAGTGTGTCCCCTTGTTCTTTGTGATGACCTTAAAGTGAATAACTCTTTACCAAGTTCAATATATGAACCACTTATGTATTTATACATGTTAATCATATCCCCTTTTATTCACCTCTTCTCAAGAGAAAATACATTCAGTTAAACTAATCTGTGATTATACCCAAGCATCTGCATGCCTTTTATCAGTCTAGTTGCCTTGGCATTGAATCTATGATCTACCAGAGCACCTAGATCCTTCTCCACCATTGATTCCCTCAGTCATACTCCTCCTAGTATCTGTATTGTAGCATGATTTTAGTCCCCAAGTTTAATCAACATTAAACCTAATTTACCACATAGTTGCCTTGCTTTGCCATAGTCGGCTTGTAAGTTGGAGACATCCTGTAAGGACATTATTCCACTTCAGAACTTTGTGTCATCTGTAAATACTGAAATGGTACTTTTAATCCCAAACTCTATATAATTTATAAACGTACAACATAAGGGTCCCAACACTGAACCTTGGGGTATACCATTGATAACCTTAGACCATTTTGAGTATGAATCATTAACCACTACTCTCATTTAGCCAGTTTTCTATCCATTTGCCAACTGAGTTTTTTTAAGACTGTAGACTTTAATTTACACATTAGCCATGTGTGAGGAACTGTGTCCAACACTTTTGCAAAATCCAAGTAAAGGACAGCCACAGACACTCCTTTGTCTACAGGTGAAACTCCAAAAATTAGAATATCATGCAAAAGTTAATTTATTTCATCTCATTTTCTGAGATTGTGGATTTGGGGTTTTCATGAGCTTTAAACCATAATCATCACAATTATGACAAATCACGGCTTGAACTATCTTGCTTTGCATGTAATGAGTCTATCTCATATATTAGTTTCACCTTTTAAGTTGCATTACTGAAATAAATGAACTTTTGCACGATATTCTAATCTTTCGAGTTTCGCCTGCACGTTTTTGCTTACTTCCTCATGTCTGTCTTTCGTGAATCTATGCTGTCTATTGCTTAAAACATGTTTTTCTCGTTAAAAATTATTTATGTTTTATTCTACCTCTCCAGTATCTTCCCAGCTATAGAAGTTAAAGTAACCAGTCTGTAGTTACTTGGTAAATATTTTGACCCCTTTTTAAATATAGGCACCACATTGGCCTTACGTCAATCTAGTGGCACTATGCCAGTCATTAAAGGATAAGTTCACCTTTGGAACATATTACATGCTCCACTCGTCTTTAGGGTGGAACATGTAACATTTTCTCAAAGCCGCACCTGCCCCCCTCCCTCTGACAGATAGTACGGGGAGAAGGATCTTTTTTATTAAAATTATTTTTCCACATCAGTTATTATAATAAGAAAAATAACTAAACTAAGGATAAACTTTGGGTGAAGAGTTTGACCAAATTTGATCATTGATCTCAGCTAGCATTACTGCCTGGTTTGCTGACAATGGGCTGCCAGCCAGGGATCTTTTATCCAAGGTGATTGCCCAGTGGGAGCAGCATTGTCTGGTGGGTTATTGGTGCATCATTCAGCATGGTAGTCAAAGGATCCTCATTGCTGGATTATGTGTCTGGTGATGGATTTACACTGTGGGACATTTTTATTTATTTATTTTTTAATAAAGGACTTTGTCACAGTAGGTGTATGTTTATTTAGATTTTCCTTTTTTTGTGAATAAGTAACAAGGGGTTGCAGTGTACCATTTACCCAGTCATGTAGTGGGGCAGATATCATATCTAAGGGCAACATTTAAAAGGGAATTGCATATTCTCATATGTTCCCTCTCCAGATTTCCTTATTCACCAGGCCAGGGATGTGGGGATGAAGCACTTGTCCAAATCAACATATTATGGTAAACAACATAAATCATAAAAAATGTAAACATTAATCTATTCCATGAAATTGTGGCTAAAATAATAAATCTCAGTCCACATGAGATCAAAACCAGTGAAAGTCTTGAAGAAAACAGTCCACCACTGCCTCCCTGTGAATTTAAAACTCACCAGAAATGTTGGCTGCCATTATTTGTGTCCACATGCACCTCGTGGCAGAACCAAGCTGACGCGTTTCATCCAATAGGACATTATCAGGAGCTGTGCTTGTGTGGATGTCTATACTTCTTATATAGAGTCTCTGCTCCGCCCTCTCCAAACGTATATGTATATATGTGTTTAATACATTTGGAAATTTTTTTAGCTCCTGGGGAGCTTTATTTATCACAGCCCTGGTTCTACTGCAAGATACATCTGGACACAATAACTGGCAACCTCGCATTTACTTTGGCTGTTTGTAGATATGACACATGCTGTTGTAAAGGCAGCCAACATTTCCGGTGAGTTTGAAATTCACAGGGAGGCAGTGGTGGACCTCTGAACACACTTTATGAAGAGTGTCCACTTTTGTCAGTGGTGGTGGACTGTTTTCTTCAAGACGTTCACTGGTTTTGATCTCATATGGATTGAGATTTATTATTTTGGGCACATTTTCATGGAATAGATTATTGTTAAAATTTTTTATGATGTAAGCGGAGCTGCACATTTATGTTGTTTGACATCTCTGTAGGCTTCTTATACTACCTATTTGTGTCAGATGCCACACATTAGAAAACACAGCACAGATATATGCTTTCTGTTTTTATATAGTATTATGGTACCCCTGGCAAGGTACAATGTTGAGTACATGTGGTCTGGTATGGCTCAGGGGAGGGTACCATACACTCACTGCTTCCACCCCTCCCTGGTCAGCCAGACTGCATGCCTGGATAAATATCTTGTATTTTTGGTTGGGCCCATTATTTATGCCTGGGTTCCCCCTCTAAATCTATACTAGACCCCTATCAAGGATGAGCCTGATATAGACTTTTGGGAAGACTCATAACATTTTTGGGGGGTTTATAGCCTGGGGTGCCTCTCCAAATCCATACCAAGGATAAGAGTCTCATATGTACTTTGGTGGATACCTCCCCACACCAATTCTTTTACATTTTTTTATGTTTTTCAGAAAGTCCCTCTTTTGAGGGTATGTGGCCTGAAATGGTTCAGGAGGGGGGTGCACACTCACTGGACCTCCCTTTCTTGGCCAGCCAGGCTACATTCTTGGGGTAAGGATCTGTTACAGATTTTGGGGGGAGAACAAAGAGTTTTTTGTTATGGTTTTTTGCCTGGGACCTCCTTCACATCTATAGACTCCTATTTAAGATAAGGGTCTGCTATAGATTTTTGAGCGGATCCCACACCTTTTTTTTTTATTTTAATTTTTTTTGCCTGGAGTCCATCTCCAAATCCATACTAGATCCTTATCAAAGATAAGGGTTTGGTATACATGTTTTTGGAAGGGGGGGACACCGTTTTTGCAAAGAGAGTGAAGCCGGCTGTAAAATGTCATTTAGCAGCATTTGTTTTCTTTCCAAATAAAACGTTTGCAGAATGTATACTACAGGTGTGCCACTTCATGTACATACTTAAGGGTCCCCCAACAATATTATTAAAAGGAATTGAGTATTTGTACTGTTTTAAACAGTACAAATAAAAGACCCACTAATTGCTATTTTATTGCATTGGTACTGGTCTTTTTTAGCAGTACCCAACTTCCTATCTTTTAGAATTTCAACCAAAGACTCAGGAGCACATTTTTTGACCAAATTATACAATTGCATGTTGAATGTATACTCTTTATAAATGTTTATTAGTGACATGATTACTTTTGTCAGCAAGGCCACTATAGAGTACTATTGCTTACTATCTAAAATGTAAAAATTAATGTTTCCTTCATGCTGTGGTTGTTGTGGCATTTTGTTTAGTTTTGTGCCCATTAGATTATATTCTTAGCGCCATGTTATTGTTATCTGGAATTTAGCATTTTGGACTGGTGTTAATCTTGTATAAGCAACCATAGTTTAAAATGACCTTTCCTGTGAGCAAGTGAAAGTCATTTTGCTCATCAGCTTCAGTGGTTTTTTGAATCATGGTATCATGGTTCAAGTACTCTGCACTTATTATACTGCTTTTGTTTTCCATAATCCTGTATAAACAGTACAATATGGGATATCTATCCACTAACATCTGCTTTACATGTATTGTTTTTTTTTGGCCAAGTGATTAAATAGTTGGAAGGTTGTCCTGTGAAGGACCTTTGTATTATTTATCCATTGAAGGACAATTGTTTCATTCTATTTAAAATAACAAAGAAGATTGTGTGGGAACAACCAGGGAATACTGAAAATAACCCCAGACCTTGAGCCTCTGGTTAGAAAATACATGGATATTGTATGGGATAATCTATCTAGGTAGTCTTATTTGGATGTCACCTTTAAAAAAAAGTCAGATTTATGAAACAGACAAGTTTTAGACAAAGTTAAAGAAACAGATCAAAAATTCCAACCTTAAAGCTGACCATATATTGCAGAAGGAAAAAACAGTGCCAGAATGGCTTTGCTAGTGGTGCATTACCAGAACTATGCGGAATTGCACGCATAGCAAGCAGTGACCTCTTGATAAATGTGAAAAGCCCATGATAAATGTGAAAATATTTGTATGAATGTTAGTACAGTGCTATGATAGACATTGTAATTGTTCTTAGATGACAACAGCAGACATTATTATTCTTTAGTTTTTTTCTCTTTCAATTAAAGGACTTTTTTAATGTATATGTACTTCTTTATATTGAACAGCTTCTTGAAATGATTAAAAAGGGGAGCTTATGTTCCTTTTACTCCATTCCCCTTCTTTAGTTTTACCCTTGTACTTCTTGTACTTACCCCTCACCCCTTTCTGAAGGTGGCTTCCAGATCTGGACCCTACTGCATACCTTCACATACTTTTTGTGGTGAGGGGGGTTGGTAGATGCTGGCTGCTCTCCCTTTCCTAAGCAATCAGGCTGGATGCTTAGATAAGTGTATTTTTCTTTTGTTTCAATAGATTTTTATTGAAATAATTGTTCATGACCAAAGTACAAGAGTTTAGGTAGACTTCAATCACATACGAATAAATATCTTGATGCAGAGTACAAAATATAGGTACAGATTATAGGCACATCAAAGTATGACACGATGAGAATGTACAGTATACAGTATAGCCCCAGTTATAAGGTTAATATCAGTGAAAATCTACGGAAGGAGGTTCTATGTAATCTGGATAATACCAGTGAACTGGCAAAAGGCAAGGTAAAGTACACTTATCAAGTTATGAAAAGTGGGGGAGGTCCCTAGCCTGGGGGCACTCCTCAAGCCTTCTCAGAGGCAAGAAAGATGTGCACTGCAAAGGTGATATAAACACAAAGGGGGAGATAAGCTAAGAAAGTTGCAGGGTAGGAATAGAGAAGGAGGCTACCCCTCCAGGGGGAGGGGGGTGGAGGGAAATGGGTTTGCAATTTTTGCAATAAGTTGTGGGAGTTGGTCCAGCACAGACACCCATGTGAAACAACCCCCCCCCCCCCCCCACACACACACTCACACACACACGCCTCTATCTATAGGTTAACTAGGTTAAATTTATCATGTAGAATAGACACTAGCTTTTCACTGAACATGTACCATGACATTTTTGTTTCACATGTGAAATGATCAAAGTTCCAGACCACTATGCTCTTGCTAGAGTCTGTTTAGTGGTTGTGAAGGTATAAGCCAAAAATGTTTATTGGTCTAGAGTACATGCCAAGGGTTTTAGGTTTAATAAACCTTCAGAGGGGTTCTTAGGGATACTAAAGTCCAGGAAAGTGCAGACTAGTTAGTAGACCCTAGTCCAAAATAATTAGATTCTGGAGCATTCCCACAAGATGTGTATTAAAGTTCCAACCACTTCACAACCTCAAAAAAATGTGGCCCAAATCACCCTGTGAAAATTTGTCCAGGCTACTTGGTACCATATACTACCTAAACAATAGCTGATAATTGGCCACAATGAATGATGGGTTTAGCAATCCATGTCTAATCATGTCCCAAATCTGAGACTCTGGGGATATCATGGCACCAGTGATTCCTCTAAGTCTTTTTCCAATTCAGAAACATAAAGTAGAGAGCATGCCAGATTGCCCTACAGGGGAGAACTGTAGATCAATGATATAATGCCTTTAGAAAGGAGATCACATAAACATAGTAAATGTATTTTTTTAATTGCATTGTGATTCTCATGTAATTGTCTGATATGTTTTTAAGTAAAATGTCATTTTTAGAGGACTTGATCTTCCTAGTTTGTTACAGGATATGGATTTATATTGCCTTTCCAAAGCATGTCATTCAAATAATTAGTGTTCTTTCAACTTTAGGCCTAGAGGCTGCATGAAAAGGCCTTTTCTTTAATTAATTTTCTTTGTTAACTATTTTGGTTTTATGGAAATGTACATATGCTCCATGACACTGCCCAGCCCAGGGGCGGACTGACAACTCATGGGGCCCCGGGGCAATAGGGGATCATGGGGCCCCTGTGTCCTTGCTCAAACTCAAAAAAGCCTATGAAAAAGGTACCAGGGGCATCTCATGGGGCCCCCTACTGACCCCGGGCCCTCGGGCAGTGCCCGAGTTTCCAAATGGTCAGTCCGCCCATGGCCCAGCCCAACTACCCAGAAGGGAGAATCAACGGAGTTCTTCCATTTATCCCACAGTGCAGAACAAGATATAGTATATCTAATTACCTCTTGCTAATATATATTCTGCTTCCTACAATTTAGTGCACTATTCCTAGCACTTTATGCTTATGTCAACTGGGCTTATGGTGACCATACAATATTAAATAAGATTTAACAATCTTAAGAGATTGTACAATCAGATTGGAAAGTGTATTGCCAGCTTTAGTGCACTTTACCTAGCAAATACATGTTAACCAATACAATACAATTGCCAGGGAGCAAACCACACAAATGCACAGTGGTTACATGGTTAGCACTTCCGCCTGGCAGCACTGTCCTCAGTTCATATCCCACCTACAGCACTACCTGCACAGACTTTGCATGTTCTCCCTGTGCCTGTTTTGGATTCCTGAGTACTCTGGTTTCCTCCCACTCTCCAAAAACATACTGCTAGGTAAATTGGCTCTAGTATGTGAATGTATGAATGTGAGTTAGGGACCTTAGATTGTAAGCTCCTTGAGCTTGTGAATGTACAATATTTATGTAAAGTGCTCTGTAAATAGACCGTGCTAAATAAGTACCTGTAGTAAGTAAATATTGCACAGAAACACCACTAGAAAAATAGCATGATCAAAATACAAGTATATTTGATTTTACTGTAAACCCACGAAAATAAAAAAGTTTCCCGCCCCTTCCCAACAGTTTGGCCAACACATGCATTTGGATATCACAGGGTCTTTCAACATGTATAGCAGATTCTGACCAAGTAGAGAAACTATTATACACCATCAACATGGAGGAAAGGGTTATTGCATTAGCTGCTCCCCTTCCAAACCACCTCTAGCATGCCAAGGTGTTTTTGAAAGTATTTTGATAGCATTTACTGCCTTGCACCCACAATAAATCCACTTTTTTCACAACACATTCTGTGACACTTTTTTCACAATACATCCTGTGGAGGACGTCAAGATGGCTTCCTCCTGAAACCACAAGCAATACCACATCTATGATACCAGCTTCTAGACCAGCAATGGGCAAACTACGGACCTTTTAATCTGGCCCGCGGAGCTAGGCTCCCACTAGGCTCCTCTCACAGTCCGCCCTGAAGACCGGAGTAGCATGAAAATCTGTTTCCTATGAGGATCTGTCCCCCTCGACGTATCTGCGCATGTGCCGGAGATCGCCGATCGGCTGCTATTGCCTGAAACTGGCACATGCGCAGATACGTCGAGGGAGACAGATCCTCATAGGAGACAGATTTTCATGCTACACCGGAACGGCGCGGGAACACGGCGAGAGGAACGCGCGGAGCAAAGGTAAGTGAATTGACACAGGGGGGACTTGGGGACTTAATATGGGGGATGAATTAATATGGGGATTGAATTACTATAGGGGGGATGAATTACTAGGGGGGATGAATTACTAGGGGGGATGAATTACTATGGGGGATGAATTACTATATGGGGGATGAATTACTATATGGGGGATGAATTACTATGGGGGATGAATTACTATATGGGGGATGAATTACTATGGGGGATGAATTGCTATATGGGGGATGAATTACTATATGGGGGATGAATTGCTATGGGGGATGAATTACTATATGGGGGATGAATTACTATATGGGGGATTAATTACTATATGAGGGATTAATTACTATGGGGGATGAATTACTATGGGGGATGAATTACTATGGGGGATGAATTACTATATGGGGGATGAATTACTATGGGGGATGAATTACTATGGGGGATGAATTACCATATGGGGGATGAATTACTATGGGGGATGAATTACTATATGGGGGATTAATTACTATATGGGGGATTAATTACTATGGGGGATGAATTACTATGGGGGATGAATTACTATATGGGGGATGAATTGCTATATGGGGGATGAATTACTATATGGGGGACGAATTACTATATGGGGGATGAATTACTATATGGGGGATGAATTACTATGGGGGATGAATTACTATGGGGGATGAATTACTATATGGGGGATGAATTACTATGGGGGATGAATTACTATGGGGGATGATTTACTATATGGGGGATTAATTACTATGCTTACTATGGGGGAATATTACTATACTTACTATGGATGACACATACACATCATTCATCTACTCTTGGTCCGGCCCCCGGGTCCAATATATGAACCCATTGCGGCCCTCAAGTCAAAACGTTTGCCCACCCCTGTTCTAGACTGTGCTAACATGCTTCCCAGGGTACATGCCATAACCTTCAAACATGCTAAGATGTTATCAGCCTAAAAAGGAGCAAAAAGAAGTTTTGGGTACATAGTATATATTAATCTCAGTAAAACTCAACCCCTATCCTCATTTAGAATGAAACACAGAACATTTCTAGACCTAACTCCTATTCCCTTTATAGTATCCTGTAACCATAAAGTTCTAGGAGAGATAGAGAACTATAAATAGTGAGAATAAGATGATAAGGACATACTCCTTCTATCCCTCCAAACCACCCCCCCCCCCCCATCCTCACACCATTCTCATTCCTCTAACACCCCCTATTCTTCTTAATCCCCCCAAGCCTCACCTCATCCTTTATTTCCTCCTTAACCCCCTCCAACCTTTGCTAGTTATCTGCCTCTTACTCTACCCCTCCAACCTCCTCACTGCCCCATCCTCCCCATCTCTAGTAAACCACTCTGGAAAGAATGTCAAAACCCGGCCCCTACAGACCTCTTAAGCAGAACTCCTGTTACCCCATTTTTTGGTGTTTGAAGTCAACATAGTCTCCTAGTTTCAGTACACTCATGTAACATAGGTTTAAATTGACTGTGTAGAAATTGTCATAACTGCAAATGTTATCGTATAAATCCTGGTATGTGGACAGTTACTGTGCATTGTTTTTGAACACCCCATTCTGCAAAATGACTGAAATATTTTTAGAGTAAATTTGTTATATACCAATAAAACCTCTCCTACAGCAACTGGATCACTACACTTCATGGTGACACAGAACAAAAGTTTAATTGCGCCCCATGGTGACTTCTGTGTTGCAATGGCCTGTGTTAATAGAAAAAAATATCTTAAGACATCTTAAAGGGTACGTCTGCATGAAGTGGTTATTTTATTTTTTTAAATTCTATTTTAGCTACGTCTTACAAGCCGTGTCTGTTTGTAACTGCTGTGTGTGTCCCAGTGAAAGATGTTATATCAATTTTGGTAACAGTATTTTGACATACTGTATATAAAGTGATGTAAACCTTCAAATAACAAAGCCGAACAAACCTAACAATGGTTTTCATGAGGATGCGAGGGGAAGGAAAAACAATGTATGTTTGCTTTACTGTCTGTAAAAATGTTTCAGAAGAAAAATAAATGCGTGAAGACCTTAACCACTTCAATACCGGCCACTTTTACCCTCTTCCTGCCCAGGCCAATTTTCAGCTTTCAGTGACAATTGCACGGTCAACAATGTATCCATAAAAAATGTTATAATTTTTTTCACACAAATAGAGCTTTCTTTTGGTGGTATTTAACCATCACTGAGTTTTTTATTTTTTGGTAAATAAACAAAAATAAAACAAAACTTTTGAAAAAAGTGTTTTTCTTTGTTTCTGTTACACAATTTTGCAAATAAATAACCTTTCTTCATAAATTTAGGTCAAAATGTATTCTGCTACATTTCTTTAGTGAAAATACCCCAAATTAGTGCATAGTCTTTAGTCTGTAGGAGAGTTCTAGAGTCCACAAACCATGGTATATATATATATATCTGACAATCGATCAGTCCTGATGTACTGACAGCCAAACTAATTTTTTGCCAGGATAGTACAAATACCCCCAAAATAACCCGTTTTTTGGAAAATAGTCCAAGGTATTTAGTAAGAGGCATGGCGAGTTTTTTTAAGGTGTAATTTTTTGTTACAATTTTTTGGAAAATGCAGACATTTAAAAAAAAAAATCACAATTTTTTTTTCAACATATGGTCACCAGTCCACTACAGTGCTATCATATAAATAGATTAAAAAAAGCAAAAATAATAATAATAATAATTCTTTAATTTTTTCCATTTTTCTCTTATTTATTTCTTTTTTTTATTACAGTTTCTTTTGTTTTTTCAACACACTGTGACCAGAGTAATACAATGCTACCATAGTAAGATTGTACTACTCTTGGCAAGTGATCATGATCAGGATTTTTGTTTTTTACACATTATAATTGATATGATTGATATGATCTGTATTCCTATCAGAGTTAGGCAACAAGCAGTCACTTTTCCTCTAGCACTAAGAGTCAAGTATTCATTTATGCCCATGATCATTGGTTGCCTTCTGCTGATATCCACCAGACTCTTCCCAGTGAGGGAAATGTAGACTCACACCACCAAAGGACAGCTGGACTCTTTCCCACCAACATCCTCCTGGCTCTGTCCCGTGAGCTTTTCCAGACCCAACTTGATGCCTGGATTTGAACTTGCAAATAGGCCCCCCCAGCTAAGCCTATCTGGGACCTTGATGTCTTCACAATGGCTTCTCTAGCACTCCTGCCCCAAGGGCAGAAACCCTGCACAGGGTTCTCCTACTGCAGGACTGGACCCAGGAACACTGCACACTGCTGCCCAGGTATCAGGGTGTAAGCCAGAAGAGCAATGCACAATGAACTGGCACATTTGGCAATTTCCAGCATGACCGTGCTCACTTGCACAGGAATGCATGCAAACGTAATGGAAAGGAGCTGTATTTAAGATTTTTAATACAACAGGGGTACATATGTGTTAATTATGACTGCCAAATATTATTTTGTCATTTTTTTTTTTTGTAACAGCTCCTCCAACCCTTTGAATTCACATTGGCTAGCCAGATATAAACATAAAGAAAATAGACACCTTTAAAATTACAATAATGAAGCAATTTAACTGTATCACATCAAAACTACTACAAAACTTACTCCTTTTTATATATTCTTCCAGTGCAGATACATACAGCATAACAGTGTATGCATGATGAGCTTGTGGGTATTTTATTGTCTGTATCGATTAAAGCCTTTCTCCAGACATGTCCTTAATTTACCTCCAAATCTCCTTATGCCCATCTAGAGCATGCACGAGCATTTATGCCTTCTTTTAGCTTGTTACTTTAAAAAGAAACAACTTACTGGGTCTTCTAAATTTATGGCTATATTATCTTTCAGCCAGACTCACTCAAATGGCACAATGGCATGCCCCAGTAGATGACATTCCATGGCTATCTTTTGAAATATATTCCATCTTTCCATGTTACCGGCTAGGCTTGTTATGGTCCAACTCCATTTAGGCGGGCCTCCTATTTACCTTGAACAAAGTGGTTGCCCAATCTCTGTATCTTTTGTCTCTCTATAAAGGGAAATTCATATTGGTTTCCCATTCTGCACCTCTTTTTTCCTTTTTAGGTGATCCCCCTTTCCCCCCGGATTTTGCAAACAAAGTCTTTTTATGTGGTGGCTTTATATGGTTTAAGAACATTAAAATATTTCAAATTAGATACTAATTTCAAAACTTTTACACAACTTCAATTGGAATTTAACCCATCGGCTTCCAAGCTCTTTGGATATATACAAATCAAACATTTTTACCTTAGCCACTATTCCTCAATGTCTCAAATACTATATACTCAGTTTGAACAAATTTGTGCCTCCTTGCCTAGAGATAGGGGTATGATATCATGCATTTACTGCTATCTCATTGAAGGCTCACTCCCAGAGAAATTTAAACCTATGATTCCATGCGAATCAGAGTCAGGTTTTACCTTTCAGAATGAGAAGATATGCTCAGTAATCTATTAAAGAGTGCCATCTGAGAAACAACAATCAAATTGCACAGAAGATGGTACAGTATATGACACCAGTTAAAATCTATTCCCTCTGTTTCTCCATGTTGTTTCCAATGTTGCCTGGACTGTGGTACCTTTATTAAAATTTTCTGAATCTGTAAACAACTTTCAGCTCTATGGCAATGGGCAGCCACAAAATCCCCTCAAATTGCAGGATGCACAACTTCTCTCACAATGCAAATGTATCTTTTTTGCCTGATATCCCCACTCCTTGTGTAAGGCTGTTGCACACTCCTTTTGATTATATACAATGGGTGATAGCTTATAATTGGCATTCCTTTACTGCTCCATGGTCGCAGGTACAGTATTTAGAATGGAAATGATCAAACTTTCTGAATGCATTCATCATACTTTATACTATACTATGCATATCTATAATAAGAAATGGGATTGCCGGGATATCCCCTTATTTTGATCTGTGAGGTATTTTCTACTATGCTATTATATGTTTTTGTCATATTAATACAATCTATTTTATTTGAGTAGAATTTATTTTAGTTCTGCTTGGTATAGCTGCAATATACTGATTTCCATTTTTATTTCCTAACCAATACCCACTGACCTTTTCTTGCCCCCTACCAGACTACTCTTGTAGTTTGTAAACAGTTTTCCTATGTTATGACATATCTCTGCTAATTTTGTGTACATGATATACTCTGTGTGTACTCTGACCTTCCAAATAAATAGTTTGTAAACAAAAAAAGAAACAACCTATGCCCTGTAATGACTTTACCAGGCTTGTGAAATTGTCTGTTTAATACTGAGAGGGAATTTTTGCTTAGTGAGGACTCTTTACTCTGTTGACAGGGCTACATGTAAGTGTTAGTATCCCTTTTAGGGAGACCACTCCCCTGGTGGGCGGAGTAATGTGTTCTTTATAATCTGGTGTGGGTTGGAGCCTGGACAGAAGGTGGATGGGAGCTGGCTAACCCTGACTTGTATCTTGCATGTAGCTCTGTAGCCTGAAGTGTAGTAGGCCTTCCAGGCTTAGGCCCAGAGAGGTATTCCATGTGAGGACCTATTGCTGGGGTACTCATGAATGAACATTTGGGAAGATGCCAAATAAACACAAAATTAATCTGTGTGCCCAAATAATAAACATCATAAATACAAAAAAGTAATATTAAAAGTAATACATTGGCAGCTACCTCATAAATAATATGTATGCAATGTTAAATAACTTGCAAAGAAGCACCTGCTTAAATCTGTGCAGATATTAACATGTGAATAAAATACCAAAAATATACAAAACATCCATTGTAAATAAAGGATAGTCCATAAAACATCCATGATTAAAAACCCAAAATGCAAAAATGGATCTTCCTGTGACCATTGTGCTAATAAAGTGGAAATCAAACACAACCAGTTATTAAATCCTATAGCAGCACCTCACCATCACAACTGACAATCCACTGCAGACAGCCATCCTTATATTTGAATCAGGATCACAGATGGATACATCTGGCTGTAAATCTCATATGAGGAAAATCTAACCATAATGTTCCTGAAAGTACAAGCAGTAATTATGCTCCAAGCCATTTAAAGAGAAGTCATGACATCAGCTGTTGGGTGTGTTGGGAAATTCTTGGTCCATTTAGAAAGGTATACGTCCACAAGATTTTGCATTTAGTTAGGTTCTTGCAACACTCATCTAGTCAAAGGGTAAACGATTTCTAGGAACATGGGAGACATACTGTAGAAATGCATTTTGCAAAAAGTGAAAAAGCTCAGAGTTTAAAAAGGAAATCTTAGATGCCACCTCAAATGTGAGTGGGTTTTGAGTGAAGGTATTGGTGAGGAAATTCACCTATAAGAGACTTTTTTTCCGGGAGTGGGAAAAATTGACTTTTTTGGTTATATTTATCCCAGATTCTGTGCCAAGCAATCAAGCAAGAAAAAAAGAAGAGGGCTAGAGGCTATATCTGAGGGTAAAGGTACATCATGCATATGGAGCCATGTACAAGAGATTTAAGTTTTGCATTGTATTTTGGCCCAGGTCAGAATCTGTGTAGGTGTCAGGACCATGAATCCAGTCACAAAGGTACCTTGTAATGGCCACTAGATTATATAGTCCAAATAAGGAAGATTAAGGGTTCCATTTTTCGTAGACTGTTGTAAAATGTAGATGTTTATTTTGAATGTCTTCCCACTCATATGAATCTCGAAAAAAAACTGGTTTATATGTTTGAGGTCAAGTTGCTTTATATTATGGCAGGGATATAATAATATACAGTATCTCACAGAAGTGAGTACACCCCTCACATTTTTGTAAATATTTTATTATATCTTTTCATGTGACAACACTGAATAAATGACACTTTGCTACAATGTAAAGTAGTGAGTGTACAGCTTGTATAACAGTGTAAATTTGCTGTCCCCTCAAAATAACCCAACACACAGCCATTGATGTCTTAAACGCTGGCGACAAAAGTGAGTACACCCTTAAGTGAAAATGTACAAATTGGACCCAAAAGTATCAATATTTTGTGTGGCCACCATTATTTTTCAGCACTGCCTTAACCCTCTTGGGCATGGAGTTCACCAGAGCGTCACAGGTTGCCACTGGAGTCCTCTTCCACTCCTCCATGATGACACCACGGAGCTGGTGGATGTTAGAGACATTGCACTCCTCCACCTTCCATTTGAGGATGCCCCACAGATGCTCAATAAGGTTTAGGTCTGGAGACATGCTTGGTCAGTCCCATCACCCAGCTTCTCTAGCAAGGCAGTGGTTGTCTGGGAGGTATGTTTGGGGTCATTATCATGTTGAAATACTGCCCTGCGGCCCTGTCTCCGAAGGAAGGGGATCATACTCTGCTTCAGTATGTCACAGTGCATGTTGGCATTCATGGTTCCCTCAATGAACGGTAGCTCCCAGTGCCGGCAGCACTCATGCAGCCCCAGACGATGACACTCCCACTCCCACCATGCTTGACTGTAGGCAAGACACACTTGTCTTTGAACCTCACTTGGTTGCCGCCATACACACTTGACACCATATGAACCAAATAAGTTTATCTTGGTCTCATCAGACCACAGGCCATGGTTCCAGTAATCCATATTATTAGACTACTTGTCTTCAGCAAACCATTTGCAGGCTTTCTTGTGCATCATCTTTAAGAGAGGCTTCCTTCTGGGACGACAGCCTTGCAGACCAATTTGATGCAGTGTGGGGCGTATGGTCGGAGCACTGACAGGCTGACCCCCAATCCCTTCAACCTCTGCAGCAATGCTGGCAGCACTCATACGTCTATTTCCCAAAGATAACCTCTGGATATGATGCTGAGCATGTGCACTCAACTTCTTTGGTTGACCTGTGAGGCCTGTTCTGAGTAGAACCTGTCCTGTTAAACCACTGTATGGTCTTGGCCACCACGTTGCAGCTCAGTTTCAGGGTCTTGGCAATCTTCTTATAGCCTAGGCCATATTTATGTAGAGCAACAATTCTTTTTTTCAGATCCTCAGAGAGTTCTTTTGCATGAGGTGTCATGTTGAATTTCCAGTGACCAGTATGAGAGAGAGCGATAACAACAAATTTAACACACCTGCTCCCCATTCACACCTGAGACCTTGTAACACTAATGAGTCACATGACACCGGGGAGGAAAAATGGCTAATTGGGCCCAATTTGGACATTTTCACTTAGTGGTGTACTCACTGTTGCTGCCAGCGGTTTAGACATTAATGGCTGTGTGTTGAGTTATTTTGAGGGGACAGAAAATTTACACTGTTATATAAGCTGTACACTCACTACTTTACATTGTAGAAAAGTGTCATTTCCTCAGTTTTGTCACATGAAAAGATATAATAAAATATTTACAAAAAGGTGTACTCACTTCTGGGAGATACTGTATATACTGTACTTTCTTTGGTAGTATTAACATTTTAATTAAGCTAAAGCTTCCCAAACTTCTAGTTGAAGTATCTTTATTGTATGTCCAGGTGAAAACAATGTTATTAAAGTGTTACTAAACCCAGGATCCTGTATTCACTATATCTGGTCTCCCACAATACACAGAACATGGAAATGCAATTATTTTAGTCAATATAAACTGCAAAACACCTTTTCTCATCAGCAGTTAGAGCAATCTTGTGACTTCAGCAGAGCACCAGTTACAGCTTGTAGGAGGAGTTTTCTTTCTGCTCTAGGAGGATGTGAAACCCTTGACCCTCTGTCTGGACAGTGCTGATTGGCCCTGTGCTGATCACATGCACTCTCCCAAGAAAAAAAGGTGCTCATTTCAACAAGAGGAGGGGCAGAGAAGAAAGGATCAAACAGCCTTTTTACACAATTCAGAGGATTAACCCTTTAGGTTCCACAGTGAGTATAGCCAGCGTGTTTTACTGCATACACAGACTGATTTTATGTTGTGGGTTTAGTAACACTTTAGGCACTTAAGCTCACACAGGCTGCATATGTCTTGTTTTGTTTGAAAGGGGGTTTTTGTTTGTTTCTTTTCATAACAAGGTGATTCATTTTATACATTCACTTGTATACTGTTTAATTTTTGTTTTTTTACTTTCTGTGGATAAATACTGTAAGACTTGTATAATATTTTGTAGAATAACATTATCCTGTATCAAGATTGCTGTATCGACTTGTGAATGTGTAACTAATTTCTTATGGGTCATTTTTAATAAAATAAATAATCCTGTTTTCAGGTTAGAGATGTATAGAAATAAATCATCAGAAAATGTTGTGAATTTTAATCCAAGAACGTTAGTGATACATTTACCCTCAAAGGCAGATAGGGAGTCCAATAACTGTAGAATGCAATCTATGGCCTAATTAAACAAAATAGGATAGAGAGGAAAACTGTGACCAGTGCCTCACAGTATACATAAGGGGTTGGAAAGTTGGGCATTGACCAAGAGTTTAGTCGCTGGGTTAGTATAAATATATTGAATGTACATAGTGAAGGTGGGACCAAATGCCATGTGGATAATATATTGTTTAGCAGGGGCCAATCTATATCATAATTTCTTTTTCTGCATCTAAACTTAAAAGCATTCATTTGTAGGTGTGTGAGTGGCTAGATACTACAGTAGCTGCTAATGCGGTGTGAATCTCCACTATGAAGTGTCTATTTTGTACAAATACCAACTGATGCATTGTTAGCAGTGAAGGTAAGAATGTTTGGCACCTATTTGCCGTTATCCTAGCCAACAATTTGTGATCACCAATGAGAAAGATATAGATGGTAGGAAGAAACCAAGGTCAGTTTGCTGCCTTTCTTCAATATCAATGTGGTGTATGCTTCATTAAAGTCAGGAAAGGGAGTATTATGGGTCAAGATGGAATTGTAAACTTCCTTCAGTGAAGGGCTGGCTTCGAGAGAGAGTGATTTATTAAATTCATCTGGGAAGCCATCAGGACCAGGGACCTTATTATTAGCTAGGGCAGTGTTTTTCAACCTTTTTTGTGCAAAGGCACACTTTTTTCATGAAAAAAATCACGAGGCACACCACCATTAGAAAATGTTAAAAAAATTTACCTCTGTGCCTATATTGACTATATATAAAGTAATTCTCTTGAATAGGAATCAAACACAAAGAAATTATTTTATAATTACTTTATTATGAAATAATAAAGTATTTTATAATTGGACCCGGGGGCCGGACCAAGAGTAGATGAATGATGTGTATGTGTCATCCATAGTAAGTATAGTAATATTCCCCCATAGTAAGCATAGTAATTAATCCCCCATATAGTAATTCATCCTCCATATAGTAATTCATCCCCCATAGTAATTCATCCCTCATATAGTATTTCATCCCCCCATATAGTATTTCATCCCCCCATATAGTATTTCATCCCCCCATATAGTATTTCATCCCTCATATAGTAATTCATCCCTCATATAGTATTTCATCCCTCATATAGTATTTCATCCCTCATATAGTATTTCATCCCCCATATAGTATTTCATCCCCCCATATAGTATTTCATCCCCTCATATAGTATTTCATCCCTCATATAGTATTTCATCCCCCCATATAGTATTTCATCCCTCATACAGTAATTCATCCCTCATATAGTAATTCATCCCCCATATAGTATTTCATCCCTCATATAGTATTTCATCCCCCCATATAGTATTTCATCCCTCATATAGTAATTCATCCCCCCATATAGTATTTCATCCCCCCATATAGTATTTCATCCCCCCATATAGTATTTCATCCCTCATATAGTAATTCATCCCTGATATAGTAATTCATCCCCCATATAGTATTTCATCCCCCCATATAGTATTTCATCCCTCATAAAGTAATTCATCCCTCATATAGTATTTCATCCCCCACAGTACTATTCCCCCCCCCCCTTCTAGTAAGCCAAGTCCCCCGTGTCAATTCACTTACCTTTTGCGTTCCTCTCGCTGTCTTCCCGCGCCGTTCGGGTCTTCAGGGCGGACTGTGAGAGGAGCCTAGCTCCCCTCCCCTCACGTTCGGCACGCTGCCCCGCCTACACACATCCTGACAGCCACATCCGCAAGCCGGATTAAAAGGTCCGCGCGGACTTTTGGGGCTGCCAACCGAGAGGAGGCAGGGGAGCGGCCGACCGAGAGGAGGGAGGGGAGCAGGCGCCCGGCACACAGAAGAGCCGCATTAGACTGGGTAAAGAGCCGCATGTGGCTCGCGAGCCGCGGCTTGCCGACCACTGAATCATTAGATTCTAATGATTGGTCTATTTGTGAGCCGAAGCCACATGTTACAGATGAAATTGGAATTTTTCCCACGGCACACCAGACAATATCTCACGGCACACTAGTGTGCCGCGGCACAGTGGTTGAAAAACGCTGAGCTAGGGTCTTGATCGCCAACTGAACCTCATGTGTTGTTATAGGGGCATTTAAGGTTTCTTGCTGCTCTATCGTTAATATGGAAAGGCCTGCCTTACTGATCATAGTTTCCTACTTTGTGACCTGGAAAGGCTGAGCAATGTAGAGCTGATAATAATAGCATGAGCAATGGCTGAAGCTGGTGTTGAAGTAAGTGCAAGACTGTCAGGGAATTTGAACCTTAAGATGTGACCCTTAGAGTGATTAGGTCTTGTCAGCTTCACCAATTGAAAAAAGCTTTGTTGTTCTATCCATAAAATGTATTCTGCATGAATAGATTATTTGTATGAATTCTCATGGATTCATGAGTATTTAGGAGAATCACTGCTTCTTGCCTTTTTTTGGATTATGGCATATGACACTTGAGATGACTGTTATAGGTTTGTGTAACCCATTTTTAAAAATCTGTTTGCTTGTCCCTCTGCTTAGACACATTGCAGATTCTGTGATGTGGCCCTGCATAGCCTCTTTTAAAGTTACAGCAAAACGTGAGCGTCCTAATGTTCTAAGTTATCATTCAGACAATTTGCTCACTGGAGGCAATCTTTAAAATGTGAGGGTTGGAGAGGAAAGTGGGAAAGTGGGAAATCCATGTCTGGGTTTTAGATATAGGGCAGTGCAGTGAAAATGACAACCCTAGAGAGATATGGTCCTAGAGCATAAGATTGCCTATAATCACATTGGTCATGCTGGAGAAAAGATTTTCATTAACTAGGATCTAATTGATTTAAAAATATGTGGCAGGAGCTTTGGAAGAGCAAGAATAATTCTGCTTATTTGGGTTTAATAGTATGCAGGCATCTGCCAAGTAAGTATTTAATTATTTATGCTATTTTTACACTGCTGTCGATTTACACAACACTTTAAATACATTTTGTTCATTCACATCAGTCCTTGCCCTCAATGAGATTACAATATAAGATTCCTGCTGCACATGCATTTACAATTAACTTCCTTGAAGGAAACCAGAATACTCAGAGGAAACCTACACAAGCACAGGGAGAACATGCAAATTTCATGAGTGTACTGTCGTGGTTGAGTTTAAAAACGATGACCCTAGTGCCTGTAAGATAGCTCTGACAACTAAGCACTGTGTATGGAGCAATAAATGCTTCAGGTCCACTATGAGTGAAGAAGACCCATAGACAGGGAGGGCTAGAATTATCTAGAGATGAGTTCACAGTGGTAATAAAATCACTCCCTACAACTAAATTGGGGAGAGCTCATTTTAGAAGTTTTGTTGGAGTTACCTGTACATAAATTTGAAGGCCTTAGTTTTGGGGGTGTAACAGGGGAGGACTGCCAACTCATGGGGCCCCCGGGCAATAGGGGATCATGGGGCCCCTGTGTCCTTGCCCACACCCAAAAAGCCTATGAAACAGCCAATGAAAGGTACCAGGGGCATCTCATGGGGCCCCCTACTGACCCCGGGCCCTTGGGTAGTGCCCGAGTGCTTGAATGGTCAGTCCACCCCTGGGGTGTAAACAGAACAGAGGGAGTAGGTGATGGCTGCAGTCTCCAGTGTTATCAATAATAGGGTACAAGGCAAGTGCTTTCAACCCCTCTTTTCTTAGTCTTATATGGGTTGGTAACAATTTCCCCAGTCCAAGAGTTTTTAAGTATGGATTTGTCTGTATCATTCCAGCGTGTCTGCTGAAGAAAAACAGTATCTGAAACTAGTCTCCTGTGATGCAGAAGAACCTTTTTCCCCTCTTGTGGACTCTTAGACTAGTTACATTCTAGGAGACTAGAATGTAATTCTGTCTTTTATTATAGTGAAGTATATGGGCTGTGGTGATGTCATAGCAGGTCAAGCATGCCAACAAAAACAAATATTAACACTGAGGTGGGATCAGCTATCCCACCACATTGCTGTGTCCCACTTATTGATGGCCAACAGTTTTTGATGACAGTAGTGTAGCAGCCAACCATCACCTAAGCTGTAGGATACTTTGTAACAATGATGCAAGCAATAATTTGTCTCAATTACAATCTGAACCCGCAATAACCTAATTTCACAGTTTAATATACAAAAGGTGCAGCGCTAAAACACAAATAAACAAACGTGTATATACATGTACAAACTCATGCAATGGTATAAGGTGACACTGTGCATTCAAATATACGCCACTAGATTGTGGCTGATAGAACGTGAGGAAGGATTTTAATATCCAAAGGTAAGTCCAGCGGGAGGATGTGAATAAGATCTCAACCGATCTATAGCTCTTCAAACGACACAGACTGTGTGCACGGTGAAACAATGGGGGTACAGATTACGCACTCACCAGATGCGCAACCTTTGTGCGCTTTTCTATAATATGGAGACTTCCAATGTCTCAACTAAGGTCTGGTCAACTCTGGTCAGGTCCCCTTCTTTATCCAACGCCTTGCACTCGGCCTTCTCCTTAGATGATTGCCACTCTCCACATATACCTGGCTCCCACAGGAGCTCAGAAAAAACAAAGGAGGCCAATAGTGCAATATGTCTAAGGGTATGTTTATTCCCACACATAGACAGATATTGATATGGTACAAGATATGAAGTAGATAGAAGTACTGACCCGATATAAAGTTGCCGCCGGGACCCCTCGTGGTGCCGGCGGTATTAGCGTCAATCAGCTGCAGCCTGACCCAGACGCGTTTCGAGCGAAGACTCTTAGTCAAAGGGTTTGGGCTATGGCACCACGAGGGGTCCCGGCGGCAACTTTATATCGGGTCAGTACTTCTATCTACTTCATATATTGTACCATATCAGTATCTGTCTATGTGTGGGAATAAACATACCCTTAGACATATTGCACTATTGGCCTCCTTTTTTTTTTTCTGAGCTCCTGTGGGAGCCAGGTATATGTGGAGAGTGGCAATCATCTAAGGAGAAGGCCGAGTGCAAGGCGTTGGATAAAGAAGGGAACCTGACCAGAGTTGACCAGACCTTAGTTGAGACATTGGAAGTCTCCATATTATAGAAAAGCGCACAAAGGTTGCGCATCTGGTGAGTGCATAATCTGTACCCCCATTGTTTCACCGTGCACACAGTCTGTGTCGTTTGAAGAGCTATAGATCGGTTGAGATCTTATTCACATCCTCACGCTGGACTTACCTTTGGATATTAAAATCCTTCCTCACGTTCTATCAGCCACAATCTAGTGGCGTATATTTGAATGCACAGTGTCACCTTATACCATTGCATGAGTTTGTACATGTATATACACGTTTGTTTATTTGTGTTTTAGCACTGCACCTTTTGTATATTACTGTGTATTGGAAGGTCTTATATGGTGCCTTTGGTGTACAGCTGCTGCTATTTGGAAGGCGCTCGCTTATTTATATGCTTTAGTAATTTCACAGTTTATTACATACAAATCTGATACCACGTCCAGTTCTGGACAGAGGGGTACAATGCCTTCAAAATTCTGTTGCAAAAGGAGCTACATATGATAACCAGCAGAAAAATACTGATAAAAAAGAAAATATAAGAGCTTAAAGAACTTCTTTGATGAAAGCAACACAAAATCCATTGTAAGGTTTTGTTGTCCCAAAATGTGGCTGGGTATAATGGAGAGACGTGAACTCCTTTTTTAACTAGTAGTTTGAAAGTAAAACAAATGCTTTTATTTTCTGTGTTACAGCAGCTGCGAAATTTTGTAAAATGAGAATCTTTTCTCCATCAATTTTAATTTCTTTGGGCATACAGCAAGCCTGAAGCCTCTTTATCAGCAAAATATTCTGTTGCCATTGTGTTCTTGCTGGGATTATCATGTATCCCTGCACCTTTAGGGAAAAATGGACTCCGTCCAAGCATACTTGCCCTTGATGTATCCATTGCTATATACAGAATGCTCTCAAATTTAAGATTTAGGACTGTGTTTTACAGAGGAGCCTTGGTGAAGCAATGCGGCTTCCACATATATTTGCAAATGTGTGCAACTAAATCCTTTTTTTTAATGTAAATTGTAAGTCAGTGTTTTTTGTTTTTTTGTCTTGCAGTGTGCCCCTTACTTCAAAAGCTAGTTATGAATTAGGGTAGTTGCCATTTTTGTGTAGTTTGCTCTCTAGATTTGGCATGGAGACACATTCTACACCTTCAGCAGCCATTGTGCTCTTTCTGAATTTCTAATGTGTCCCTGGGCCTTTAAGGAGGAATGGGTTCCATCAAGGCATACCTGCCCTTCATTTATCCACTGCTATATATTCTCCAACTTAGAGACTCTCAAATATAAGAGTTAGGACTGTGCATTACAGAGGAACCTTGGTCAGGCAGTGTGGCTTTCACATATATTTGAAAATGTGCACAACTAAAATCTTTGTTTTTAACATAAAATGTGTTTTTTGCAGGTTAACTGGTAAGTGTACTGGAAAATCTTCTTGTTTGTGCTGTGTATTGCCCTTCCATGTGCACCCTTCTTCAAAAATAGTCATAAATTGAGATGACTCCCATTCTTGTATAACTTGCTGATTGGATTTTCTGTGGGGACACAATGGATGCTCTTGCAAGTATTCTAATGTGACGTAGGAAGAGGCTCCCTTTAGGCACATTGGTCTTTAATTTATCCACTGCTATATATACTGTATGCTCCAACTTGGAGACTCTCAAAATATAATCTAGGACCACACTTCATAGAGGAGCCTTGGGGAGGCAGTGAGACTTCGACATATATTTGCAAATGTGTCCTACTAAAACCTCTATTTTTAATGTATATTGTTAGACTGTGTCATTTTGGGCTTTGGGGGGGGAGTTAAGCAGGCTAGCTGGTAAGTGTACTGGGAAATCTTTTTGTTTGTGCTAAATTAAAATAATTTGTCTGTAATTGGTCTAGGTCACGCCCAAACACTCTAGTCCCAGGCAATGAGCCCATTCAATTTTGCATGCGTGGCAGGTTTGAAGGTACTATAAATATTTTGTTTTCTACCATGTGAATGTTGTTTCAGCTATCATTGGCTTGCTCTGCTCAAAACTGTCTTCATTATGGCAAATAACAAACATAACGTAGTATACTGAGCTGCCTGTGTCTTTCTAATAAGAGGAAATACTGATTTTACCACATTTCAGAATGTTGTTACTGATTTTCTTCTGTTAATATAGAAATTTAACATTTATTTAAATTCATGTCTAGTTCTTTATAGTTTTGATAATTTTTTTTAAATTATGTCCTGTGAGTTCAATTTACAACTGTCTCTTTTCATTTTAAGCTACAAGCTGCTCTTCAGCCAAAAACTTAGTTTATAAAGTGGAATTGAATACTGATTACTTTGGGGGGGGGGGTCCTTGCTTTTTATCTTGTGAGTAGTTAACACAAGTAAAACAAATGTTTTTAAAGCAAAAACAATCAAATTGCAAAATGTTTTTGGACTAAAGCAATCAATGATATATTTATAAAATGTTTGAAAATCCACTCAGGGTTTTTTCTTAAGAGGAAAGTTAAATAACTCTTCAGCACTATTATTATATAGTACAATAGAACTATTTTTAAGGCTATCTATATTTGATAAAAAAAAGATTTTATTTCCATGTCATCTGCAATTTTTCATGTCATCTTCATTGCTAGCTGTTGTTTCCTACTGGTCTTTTTGAGATTTCAAAGCAGTGAAAGTGTAAATAACAAAATGAAAGCCAAATTATATTTAGCATTTGGGAAGACGAGCACTGACATAACAGTGCATAAGGCAAACTCACACCATTTATTTTTTTCTTGATAAAAGGAAGATAAGTGCTTCCATTAGGTACAATAGTACACAGTCAAGTCCAGACAAGAAGGAAAAAGCAGCCCTGGTACATAAAGAACATGACCCAGCCTACCTTCTCAAAACACACATAATCTCATAAGTCTCAGCTCTTGGTCTCTGCAGTACTGTCTTTCCACCTCCAGATGCCAGCTCTGTACATGTTTATCTTCACCAACCAAAATACCCCATAAAGATACATGATCATGCTTTGATATTCTACACTTATACAGTATATTTCAAAGAGACCCCTTTAACCACCTGAGCTCCTCCTCCTCTGACGCATTTCACCTTTCACCCTCAAATGTATTCGCATATACAGTCAGACATATTATGGAAAATTACAAAATTGCCAAACTGTCAGACTGGACCTGGCCACAGTTGCAAATACTCTATTCTCTAGTCCTGCTGTATAGCATCAATTGACCATACACATGTGGACTACAACATTCCTCTTAGTATACCCCATTATATCAGGTGCTACAGGGGTCAGAATAGAAATCCTTTTAGAAAGGAAAGTGCTCTAATGCAGGGAATACATCAGTCCAAGTTTCAAGAAGAAAGCTAATTGGTCATCTGGCTAGCTTTGATCAGAAATCAGTACCTACACGAAATACTATTGCAACCATTTTACAGACCATAGTATTGTTTCAAGAAGAATTTTTATTCACATAAGTATGTAGAAACAATTTGTTGGACATCTTTCTGCTAATTTTGTTATATTTTGATTCTTCATAGTGTTCAACCTTAATTAACATTTGGTAATCATATTTTAGAAATGGGCGCTTAAAACATTAATACACCTTCGGGTTTTTTTTGTATTATTATGATTAAAATAACAAACATGTCTATACATACCTTCCCTGTGCAATGCTTTCTTCTGGGCTCCCCCGCCGGTGCTCCAGGTTTATCTTCTTTGGTGGGTGCCCCCACAGAAAGCCGCTTTCTATGGGGCATGGGTCTTTCTCAACTCCGCCCTGTCTGTGTCCATTGACACAGAGCGGGCAGCTCGCCCCTCCCCCCACTGCTGTGTCACAGCATTTGATTGACAGTAGCGGGAGCCAATGGCTCCCACTGCTATCGAACTGCCCAGTGAGGAGAGAGACAGTGGCTAGAGCCAACCTGGACCCAGGTTTTTACTATACACCCCGATCAGCTTAAACTGTAATGGGATCACAAGTAGTGCAATAAGGGCAGCATGACAAAGGATAGTGTAAACCCCTGGAAGTTGCGCTGCCGTTAGACTCCTGAAGTGAGACAGCTAAGTTCAAGTCTACCTGCAAGACGTTACTGTGTAATAAATGCAGCAATCTTCAAGAGGAAGGGTAATGACTTCAATGTTAAGGTCAATGCAAATTTTTGTGAGACAGAATGTAGTAATCCCAAAAGGATTATTTCTGCCAGCTTTTTGGGGGCCATTATAGTGTTGCACAGTTGGTGAAACTTGGTTATTTTTCTCTGCTTCCGGGTAGGAGATCAACTATAGAGGCGGTATCTGGCGAAGTTAACTTGCAAAAGAACTCAAACAGTAGTAAAGATATAACAAGTTCAGGGAAGGGGAATGGGTAAATCTGAATTTATGGTGCAGTTCTGTATGATTGTGAAAATAGTAAGTATAAGCCCCTTGATATAAATATATGTAAGCTGCTGTGCACAAAAAAGGTAACCAATATCACCCTAGAACATCAATGTAAATATAAAAGAGTGCAGCGCTAAAATGAGCAAAGACAAATAAACATATAAATGCAAAAGTTAAAATGATAATGAGATCCAGAATAAAGTGACTCTTGTGCTCTGATGACTATAGGGTCCGGTATCCATGCAATAGTGGTGAAGGTAATGCGCACTCACCGGACGTGCATGTTATAAGCTCTTTGTGTAAAATAATCCAGATGTCCTCAGGTAATGGGTAGTCCTCCCTCTAATGTTAGGTAGTGTGAAACTGGTGTGGGTGGTCCTCTTCCTTTAGGGGTCCCCCTATAATCCTGGTGGGTAGTATCCCTCTGGGTGGGCAAACCTTCACTGTACTGCAATGATCCGTCCAGGAAACCGGTCTGTGGGCTAAAGCACTCCCCCAGGGGGTAACAGAGAGACTCCCATAGTGTAGTAGGTATTAAAAATCTTTATTGTGATGCATCAAGGTGAGATAAAACAAATGATTCCAGACAGAGATCAATGAAGACTAACCGTCTGATATAGTAAGATGGCCGTTGGAGCTCCACGTTGCTCCGGCGGCGTGACGTCACGGCGTGGTGTGTCTCCTTCCAGACCACTCACACCTGGGAACTTCAGTTTCCTCCCAGTGGTGGATCAGTTCCACGTATAAAAATGAAATTTCACCTCCCACAATCCTCCACTCAACAGCATTTCTTCCTTAGTGTCCAATGTTGACTAATCAGAGCAGAATAAAAAAGTCAATAGGGACATAGCATACAGACAAGCCAGGTCTTGTCCCACAATAACAGTCTTGTAAAGTTCATCTTGGCTTTCTCGTCATAAAGGGGTCTGTATGCCAGTACTTGATTACACACCCCCCCCCCCCCAATAAATCTCTTTGGTCCCTAAAGATAAAGTACGACTCTTATGGTTATTATTTATCACATAAAGTCTACAGAATAATGTAACAACCACCAGAATGAATTAATCAAACACAAAGGTATGGATAATCCTTATACCCTCTCACCTCTGACAGAGGAACCTCCCACTGATCATGGCATGAGAAGGGGTGCTTCTGTCTATGGGCTTTTAATTTTGGTATAGTCCAATGGGGTGTGTCAAAGGGGGACAGAAGTCACTCTCCTTTAGTTCAGTAGGGAGACAGGCTAATCTACCGTTACTCCTCTGAGAGGCATGAACAGCTTGCTCAGAATTCTCAACCAGAGTATCATATCCTAAATATGTTTTATCTACTATATATATATTGACTATGTTTTATAGCCCTGTGTTTATCTCCCATGAATGGGATATGCATTTAAGTCAGGGCTAAAGAGGTCTAAAGGTTACTATTAAACCAGGTTGTTGAGTACTTTTGTTATTACACATTTATAAATTATATTATTGGTGTAACTGTTTCTTGCTAATCTGATTCATTTGAATTTTAACCCTATGTTTAAATAAAACCTTCATATTTTTATTGGATCCTGCCATATGCCGACTTTTGCTGGACTTTTACTGTTTGAACCTTGCCTACAGGCATCCTGTTATCTGCATTGGATACAAGGTTAAGCGCAGTGGATCTTTTTTGTTGTAGTTTACTCTACTGATGTGTCAGAGAGTGTCATACTGCCCTGTAAATCTCCAGCACCAGGAACTGGAGAACCCAAACAACAGTGGCTTCTTTCAGCGTAAACACTACAATAAAATTGATAAAGTGTGCACCAATCACCTATATACAAAACACAAGTATGAACAATATTAGTTAGAATGTGCTTGTTTATCCTTGTGAACATTACTGATGTTACTTTTGTATACATTTGTGTTAAATTTTTAGAACACATCCCCAGATAGGGACCTTTGCAGAGCACCTTTTGGGGTTTACAAGTGCAATCAATTTACAGTCTAGTTACAACTGAGATAAAAAAAATGTTCCTATTTGTATGCGTTTGCTGGCTTCTACACCAATTTCAACTGGTATTTACATTTCCAAGGGCTCCTGTATGGGTTATATGGGATTTTTAATTGGTTTTAGAGGTTAGGGTGTTATTTGTTTTCTTATATTGCTTTATTTAATAAATTAGATACAGTATGTGCTACATGAGCAGTGTGAGTGATTTCTTCTGTGAGGGGATTGTGGTGGTTTTGGAAGTAAGACATGTAGATACCTTCCGTTTTAAAAGTCTATTTTGTTCTTAATTATATGTAATTATATTTGGCAGTTATGTCTATGCAAAATGTGGAACTGTCTATGGTAATTTGAACATCTTAAAAGACTACTGTGCAAAGATCTCAATTAAAATTAAATTTTCCAAGTCATAGGGGAATATTTATGAAGCAGTAAATGTGACATTCACCAAATACTCACTTCAGTGAATTAATCACTGTAATTTAGAACACATGCACCAGGAAGATATACTGTACCTGCAGTGAAGGTTTGGTGAATGCCACATATACTGCTTTAAAATATAGCCAAATGGTATTTAGATTAAATTGCAGTATAATATACTGGACCGGAAAATATCTAAAGTCCAACCATATATAAGGATAGCAGAGGTGAGCCAATCTTTAAAAATATGGCCTGTCGTTGATACATGATTTATTTACTGTGGTAGTGTAGGAAAATGTGTATTTATGCAGAGGAGTTCACACTTGAATTTAACACACTGAAAAATATCAGTAGAGAAAAATGAAAATTTAAAACTGAATCTATTTTTATGAGTTTCTTCATAAACATTGTTATATATTTTTTTGGCATTCAAACTTAACCTATTACAATGCTAAAATTTCCACTAATTTATCACTCAAAATTGAAATCAGAAATGCAGATGTGAGATGAAAACTATGGGCTGTGCGTGTTTTTCTCAGCAATTCAGTAAATTAGCAAACTTCTTCCGTTTCATTTCTTTACTCTGACATTACCAAATTGTGACTGTAGCTCGAATAATTAATAAATGGGAAAACAGCAATTAATGCAGGCTGTATATGGGAAAGTGTTCTTTTAGTCTTCAGTGGAAGGAGCTGACAACCCAAGACGACTAGGATTTATAGAGTAATAAATAAATTATTGCTATAAACACTAAAATAAAGAGTAATCAGAAAACCAATCGACAAATCAATTCATTAATTATAGAAACAATTAACTAAGTTCAACTGAGCAATAAAGAGAGTCAATTGAGCAGACTTAGTGAAATAGGTCATCAAGAAATACCAATACAATAATCAAAACATATTGGAGGAATACCTAATTAATCTAGGTGTTATTATTTATAATGGTTAAGAAGACTTTTACTTTGCACGTTCTTGGCAGATACTCTTAGTAGCTTAAGTAGTGTGCCTATGTCACCCCATATGCCCACTGGAGTCCTAAGAAAAAGTCCTGGGTGCATGCAACAGCACTCAGCACAACAGGAGAGAGTCTCTTATGCTTCCTTATACCCTGAAGAATGGAGTATATCATGGGACTCTGGGGAGAAAACAGATCAGCAGGGGAGCACAGGAAAGGCAAGTTTCACATTGCGGGGCAGGCTATCAAGCAAACATGTTCATTTGCCCTACATGGGCAGTGTGCAAGAGAGCCTGAATTCCAGGCTGTCATAGTTCTGCTTTTCTTGAGTTTTCCTTAAGCTCAAAGTATTGTGTATTCATGCCATTGCAGTGTTTCTCAGCAGCTATTGTAATAGGAATAAATATTGTTGAATTATGAATATTTACAGTTGCAAGAAAAAGTATGTGAACTCCTTGGGATTACGTGGAGTTTTGCATGAATTGGGCATAAAATGTGCTCTGAACGTCATCTAAGTCACAACAATAGAAGAACACAGTCTGCTGAACATAATACTACACAAACATTAGATGTTGCCATGGTTTAATTGCACATAACATGTAAACATTCACAGTGCAGGGAGGAAAAAGTATGTGAGGACCTAGCTTAATGACTTCTCCCAGAGCTAATTGAAGCCAGGAGTGAGCCAAACTTGACTCCAATCAGTGTGATGATATTGGATGTGTTGCTGAGAGCTGTCCTGCCCTTAAAAAACACACACCTGTTTTGGGTTTACTGGTTTCAAGAAGCACTGTCTGATGTGAACCATGCCTCGCAGAAAAGAGCTCTCAGAAGACCTACGATCAAGAATTGTTGACTTGCATGAAGCTGGAAAGGGTTACAAAAGTATTTCCAAAAGCCTTGATGTTCATGTGTCCACGGTAAGACAGACTGTCTACAAATGGAGAAAGTTTAGCACTGTTGCTACTCTCCCTAGGCATGGTCGTCCAGTAAAAATGACTGCAAGAGCACAGCGCAGAATGCTGCATGAGGTAAAGAAGAATCCCAGAGTGTCAGCTAAAGACCTACAGAAATCTCTGGCACATGCTAACATTTTTGTTGACACATCTACAATAAGGAAAACATTAAACAAGAATGGAGTACATGGGAAGACACCACGGAGGAAGCCATTGCTGTCCAAAAAGAATATTGCAGCACGTTTGAAGTTTGCAAAAGAGCACCTGGATGTTCCACAGCACTACTGGCAAAATATACTGTGGACAGATGAAACCAAGATTGAGTTGTTTGGGAAGAACACACAAAACTATGTGTGGAGAAAAAAAGGCACAGCACAACAACATCAAAACCTCATCCCCACTGTAAAACATGGCGGAGGGAGCATCATGGTTTGGGACTGCTCTGCTGGCTCAGGGCCTGGACGAATTGTTGTCATTGATGGGAAAATGAATTCCAGAGTTTATCAAGACATTTTGCAGGAAAACGTACGACCATCTGTCCATCAACTGAAGCTCCGCAGAGGATGGGTGATACAACAGGACAATGACCCAAAGCATACAAGTAATTCAACAAAACAATGGCTGCAACAGCACAGAATACGCCTTCTGGAGTGGCCCAGTCAGAGTCCTGACCTCAACCCGATTGAAATGCTGTGGCATGACCTTAAGAGAGCGATTCACACCAGACATCCCAAGAATATTGCTACACTGAAACAGTTTTGTGAAGAGGAGTGGTCCAAAATTACTCCAGATCATTGTGCAGGTCTGATCTGCAACTACAGGAAACGTTTGGTTGAGGTTATTGCTGCCAAAGGAGGGTCAACCAGTTATTAAGTCCAAAGGTTCACATACTTTTCCTTCCTGCACTGTGAATGTTTACATGTTATGTGCAATTAAACCATGGCAACATCTAATGTTTGTGTAGTATTATGTTCAGCAGACTGTGTTCTTCTATTGTTGTGACTTAGATGACGTTCAGAGCACATTTTATGCCCAATTCATGCAAAACTCCACGTAATCCCAAGGGGTTCACATACTTTTTCTTGCAACTGTATGTCTTATTGGCCAAACACTAAAAGGTTTATTGCCAGGGTTGTATGCTGGGCAGGGATGTAAATATTTGGGG
Source organism: Staurois parvus (assembly GCF_062004578.1). Taxonomy (NCBI): domain Eukaryota; kingdom Metazoa; phylum Chordata; class Amphibia; order Anura; family Ranidae; genus Staurois; species Staurois parvus. The sequence continues at coordinate 14,027,430 of NW_028318060.1, forward strand.
TGACATTTCAGAAAGGCCTTTGCCTCCTGGGCTGTTGCCAGTTAAGGAGGCAGTGTTGGAAGTATTTGCTGAAAAGGCCTATTGGCTGGGGAGAATCTTTGTTGAAAAATGGCCTGGGTCTGGAAGAAATAGTTTGCCTAGCTGGAGTCCATAAAGTCCAAACTTCTAAAATAGTCCATAAAATAATAGTGCACCAAATAGGCAGCTCCTTTTTTATTAAAAACATCAGTGTCGCACTCCGGTATGTAAATTAATAGTGCACTTGTAGCATGAAGCAGGCCTCAATGGCAGATCCACAAGTCCATCGGTGGCAGTGTAGGAGCGGGAAGGAGGGCCGGAGTGGTAACAGCCCACGGTAAACCACTGCTGAAGGAAATCCTGACAGACACGGGACTGGAAGTGATGCCAAAACCACTGTGGAAGGCACGACCAGACATGATGTCAGGAGAAGGAGGATCCAGGACCTGAGTTGCCTAGGTGACATGTTTCAGAGCACCAGTCAGCTCCTTTCTCAAACCTAATTGGCAGAGGAGGCTGTATTCTAATTTATCGATACAGAAGACGGTATAGGCGTGGCCATGGGACGCTCCCGAACATCATTACCAATCCAGATACGCACCCTTCCCTAGACCCAGCCCATGTTAAAGCAATATTCATGGAAAACATCTGCACCTGAACAATGGTCCACACATTAATATACTAATAAAACAGAATTGCACAATATTTGCTTTACATAGCAATAGTCATGTGAAGCCTTAATAGACATAAAATGATGAAAATTATTATTAAAAAAACAGCATAAGAAGGGTATTTAATGTCAATAATTACTAAAGAGTACTATTAATGGCAAATAATAAAAAAAGCAGGTAAAAAAAGGTATATATAAAATACTATCCTGATGCCTATTATCCATGGGAAATATCATCATTCATATAATGGCACTGATTTCCATAGTAGATATTGTTATTTATATAAAGATACTAATATCTATCTCCTCATTTCAGCCCCTGGGGGCCAATGTAGCCAAAATATAAATATATACCTTTTTTTACCCCCTTTTTTTATTATTTGCCATTAATAGTACTCTTTAGTAATTATTGAAAACAGATACCTTTCTTGTGCTGTTTTTTAAAATTACAATTTTCATCATTGTATATCTGTTAAGGCTTCACGTGACTATTGCTATGTAAAGCAAATAATGTATAATTATGTTTTATTATTATATTAACCACTTGCCTACCGGGCACTTATACCCCTTTCCTGGCCAGGCCAATATTTACGGCTTTCAGTGCTGTCGCATGTTGAATGACAGTTGCGCTGTCATGCAACATTGTACCCATATGAAATTTGTATAATTGTTTCCACAAGAATAGAGCTTTTTTTTTAGTGGTATGTACTCGCCGCTGGGTGTTTTATTTTTTGTGCTATAAACAAAAAAAGAGCAAAAATGTTGAAAAAAAAGTTTTTCTTTGTTTCTATAATAAAATTTTGCAAACAGGTAATCTTTTTTCTTCACTGATGTGCGTTGATGAGGTTGCACTGATATGCAACAATGATGGGCACTGATAGGCAGCACTGATGGGCACTGATAGGCAGCACTGCTGGGTGGCACTGACTGGCAGCACTGCTGGGCACTGATGGGTGGCACTGCTGGGCAGTACTGATGGGCGGCACTGATGGGCACTGGTGGTCGGCACTGCTGGGCACAGGTGGGTGGTACTGCTGGGCAAAGGTGGGAGGCACTGATGGGCACAGGTGGGTGGCACTGCTGGGCACTTGTAGGAGGCACTGCTGGGAACAGATGGGCGGCACTGGTGGTGGCACTGCTGGGCACTGATCATCACTGCGCTGATGATCGGTGCCGATCCGTCCTCTCACAATTGCAGATTATCGGCAGTACTTTCCTTACGCTGTGACAGCGTGAGGAGAGTGCAGCCGATAACCGGCAACTGCATTTACCGGTGATCTGCTGTGTCATTGGACATGGCTGATCACGTGGTAAAAGGCCACTGTGATTGGCCTTTTACCACATCACGTGATCAGCTGTGTCCATAGGACACAGTGATCATGGAGATCGTTTTGCGTGCGTGCCCCCGGCGTCATGCTGGAGGGTGCGTTCTGGGAGGACATCATATGACGTCATCCCAGAACTGGCCAGCCGCAGTGTAGCCATCAATCTCCTATCTGCAGTCGGCAAGTGGTTAATCTATGGGTCGTTGTTCAGGTGTGGATGTTTTCCATGTATATTGCTTTAATATGGGCTTGGTCTGGAGAAAGATTGGCTTTTGGATTGTTAATGACATTTGGGAGCATTCCATGACCACGCCTATATTGGCCCCTATACCAATAAAATAGAATACAGCCTCCTCTGCCAATTAGGTTTGACAAAGGAGCTGATTGGTGCTTCGAAACACATCACCTAGGCAACTCAGGTCCCGGATCCTCCTTCTCCTGACGTCACATCCGGTCGTGCGTTCCGGCCCCACGTCTGTCAGAATTTCCCACAGCGGTGGTTTACCGTGGTCTGTTACCACTCCGACCCGGCTTCCATCTCCCACATTGCCACCGATGGACTTGCGGATCCGCCATTGAGGCCTGCTTCATGCTACAAGCACACCATTCATTTACATATACGTGAGTACAATACTGATGATTTCCATAAAGTGTTTTAAATGCTGCACTTAGAGGTGCCCCCTTGTGCTTTTTCTTGTCAATGCTGAAGTGTGTCATGGAGAGCTAGGTAAAAGTTGTCTCAATAGGAAGGAGGCGTGAGTTTGTGGTGACACAGTTTTTATCATTAGCTGTAAAGGTGAAATAAATTGCCTGTTCATCCATCCCCCGAAGCAAACTTCTGGTTTTTGCAGAAAGTTGCATTCCAGGCCCCATTAAGCTACTGGATGGGGGATTCCCCAGCCATCAGTTTACACCAGGGATGCTGGCTGATGTAATAGACCTAATATGTCCTTAAAGGAAGCTTCTAGATTCCAGAGTCCCACAGGCACCCATACATCCTTTGGACAAGGGACCAGGAACTCATCCCCCATTGGGACAAGGTGCTTTCCCAGGGAAGGCCTCTGGCAAAGTACACTTCTAATGTTGAGGGCATGTGAATTGCTATGGTTCATGAAGGGGGGCGCACGCATGCTCACTGACCACCTTCTTCTGTCCAGCAAGGCTGCATGTTCAGATATGAAACTAACTTGGATTTTGAGAAATGCTTTACACAGTTTTTTTTTTCTTTTGAGTGAGGTTTTCTTTCAAATCCATACCAGACCCTTATTAAGGATAGGGGCCCGTATTGATTTTGGGACTGAACCCACACTGTTTTTTTTTTTTTTGTATGGGTTTTCTCCTTGAAAAACTATACCAAACCCTTATTCAGGATAAGGGTCTTTGTTTCTAAATATCTATCTTGTATGCCCAAGTTGTTAATCGCAGACTGTCATGTAATTTGCTTCATCTCAACTTAATCATTGCTACAATTACTGATTTAGCACTTTGGTGGCTTCTTTGTTTAAAGATCAATATGGATTTTGGGAAGGTAATTTTTTTTTAAAAAAAAGTAGAAAGTCATCAGGAAAATGTAATTTAGTGGCAAATGTTTTTCTATTTTCTTTTTAAAAAATCACTTTTGCTGGTGTACATCTTACATGTGCACTATTTCACAGGCAGATTTAGGACAGCTCCCAAGCATGTTATTTAAAGAATTTAATATTTTTGATGTTTGACTTTGAGCCTTATTAAAAATAAGCTGGTGCCCGCTGAATGGTATTTTTTAAAATCTTCTTACTCAACAAAGATTCCATCTTAAGGTTTGAAATGCTAGCGCACAGTGATACCTGGTTTCCTAATAAGCACCTTAGGGGTAAGGTTGTGCTACAATATATAATCACAACATATCTGGAGATAACTTTAAGGGTAATTGGCTGGTTGACAGGTTTCCTGCTACTAAACTTTTTTTTTCTCATACCTAGTCATACCCAAGTAATAAAAAAAGCATTTTTGTGATATTAAAGTGTATATTTATGAGTGCTTATTTGTTAATAATGTGGAAATAATGCATACTGAATGAGAATATCCATTTTCACAGAATCCCAACATCCTATAATAAAATGTTGTGTTAATGCATTTTTCCTGACCTTGAGTTGTTTCCCACCAAGTTACTAAAAAAAAACAACTTTTTGATAAATGTCACATTTTACATCTCAGAAAATGCTCTCAATATTGGGGGAAATAAGTGAAACCTATGCAAAGCAGATTCTTTTTTTAATTGATATATTGGAACATTGTTTTCCATGTGCAAAAATCCTATGAAGGAATGTTATACTCATAAGGCTTAGATCTTTCTTCACAATTATTTTAGTATGTTATTTAAATAGTCCATTTTCAAGTCTGTATTTTGCTTGCCATTCCCTGTTCACAATGTCCCTAACACCTTCAACAGCTTGTTTCCTATGCTAGTTTGCTCACTGTTTTCATAAGACACAAATTCCTTCAGTGTCAATTTCCTTTTTTTAATCACACATTTCAAACCTATAGTACTGAAAGGCATAAAATGTACTTATTTTCTTTACAACATATAATAGAGGCAAATCTTTTATGTGGAACATTCTAAGGAACAATAAGTCACATAAATTATGTAGAATGAATTTCAGTTAAATAAGCAATGAGTTAATCTAAAACCATGAGTACAGTAAGCATTGTCGTTGATTTTTATTGTAATCTCAAAAAAGAAATGAGAACAAGAGAAAAACCCATAAAGTATTATACATATAGATGATGATCATGAGCTAAACTGGATTTCAAACTCATTCTGTATATTAATTAGACTGTAGCAATGATTTCTCTGTATTGTACGGCATGCACCTCAACAATGGCATAATGTGTCTATAGCAGAGACGAAGATCATCACTAGCAGGGAAGATTTTCCTTTATTTATGTTCTTTTTATTTGATCTTTATTCAGTCAGTCAAATAAACTAGCTATATAAAGTTACATGATAAAGTTTCATCATTGATAACCACCAAAAGCACAGGAAAAGAACATCAAATGGTTCTGCCCCATTTATTAGACAATACATTTTTAGCATAATTTTGGGATTTAGGGAGAAAATAGAGAGACTTAGTCCAGGAAGGTTTTTTTTTTACAATACATTTTTATTAGATTATATTAATAATTACAAAGACATTACTAGAGTGAGAGAACCAGTACAAAAAATAAATCACAAGTCATATAGGCAGCAGGGTGGGAGGGGAATATCTCTTCCTGCTGCTCGTATAACAATACTAATCTGGTGCAGGTCTCAAAAGTGTACCAGATAGAATTCAACACATAATAACTATAACAGGTTCTTTATAAAATATAAAAAGAATAAAATACCCCCATTTGGGCCATGATATGCCAAGCAGTAATAGAATATTCTTTATATAAGAAGACTAAAAGAGAAATTTAAAAAAAATCAATAGCCAATAAAGTTTATTTCATAAGCCAAAAAAGGTATACCCACTAAGGTGCATCAAATTCCCAACCAAAATTTCAAAAATAAATAAGTACATATAAAGAGAAAAGAGGAAAAAAAAGAATAAGAAGAAAAGAAAAAAGATGGGGAGCAATATTTTCCCCTTTCCCTCTTCCTTCTAAAGTAGGATTGGTGAGGAGTCTGTACTTTTACAAAAAATTAAATGAATCAATAAATAACCATGGGATATATCAGAGACCAGGATCTATATTTAGATACATTTCTATGTCATAAAAGTTGAAGAATGTACACTTTGATAAATGAAATACAGCATATCCAGGGAGACCAGATTTTCTTAAAATAGGGATGTCGATCATGTAGTTGTGCTGATAGTTCTTCCATTCTCATAAGATTATTCAACTCAGACATCCATTCTATCATGGAAAGTGGTATTTGAGATATAACTGCCCTTGAAACCACTACAAAAAAAAAAATACCGGTAAAAATTCCTTTCTTGACTCTAGAAACAGATTTGGAAAACATTGATCACAATGCTATTTGAAGGGTCTGAGAAACTGTCTGAGGTAAAAGAATTACAAAATTTAAAAACCTTGTTTTAAAATGGGCTTTTAATAGGACAGTCCCACCATATATAGTATGTTGCATAGTGCCTCCCTGAATCAATGCCAACAACGATCAGATACAGTTAGAAATACAGTATTTTATGTAAAAGCGATGGGCAGCGATAGCATCTTGTGATAATGTTAACATTTCTTTCCTGTGCCACACTCGCTATAGAAAGTTTATTGGTATGATTTTTGGACTTCCTCCGTAAAGATAACACTGAGCTCCCTTTCCCAGTCAACAAAATAAAAGGGCTTAGTAGGATAAATCTCTTTTAAGAGCAGATCATATAAAAGAGACACAGTATGCACAGAAGGAGTAGCTTACCTACATATATACACAAAGAGGACAATGAAGGTTACCACATGTTTTCATAGACCTAGAAAAATCCAGACTTTGGAAATGTTATAATCACCTGCCCAGATGCCCAGTTGAAGATCTGTCAGATTTGTCAAAGGTTTCAAATCATATGGACCTAAAATTTTAACTAATGAGAAAAAAAGTGTGAATTTAAAAGAATCAAGGGCTGAAGTTAATCCCGGGGGGGAGGTTTACCTCTGGGTTACCTGTAAGTGGAATTAAAGGGCCCATGTAAGGGGAAAGTGGAAAGGTTCAAAGTAAATGGTCCCAAACTTTAAGAGTTAATGAGACACCCAAAGATATAAAGCAGTCAGATACCCTGAGATGAGCATGAAACATACATGCGGGACTGTTGAAACCTAATCAATCGAGCTAAGAGCCGACCACTCTTATTGCCAAATTGATGCATGTGACAACGAGCTAAGGAAGTTTTTTTTAATAATATGGACTCAGCTCATAGTGTACTCAGAAATGAGGCACTGTATGGTAACACATTATCCCAAGTACACACAGTAACAAGCTGCATAACATTAGCACTTTTGAAAATTCCACAGTGCAAGATTATTTCATTAAAGTGAATACAGGAACAAAACCATACAGCTGCTGATGTGTCTTATCCAACCCTGTCTTTCGTCATTAGCTATAATTATGACAGGATTTGCTGAAATGTGTCGGTGTTTTTAAAAGTATATAATACCTACTGCACTTATATGGATAGAATTGTAAATAAGCCGCCAGCACTGAGATGCCTCAACCTAGGCACAAATGCAAAATTATATATACCAGGGTAGTGCGGCGCTATGTATACCTCATATAAAATAGCAAACCAGTATATAATTAAAAGTAACTCTTAAGATGGGATGACAGGAAATAGACGCATAAATAATAATGGTGGATTATACGAACACCAGCCCCCACTCACTAGACAAATGACAAACACAGATATGACACACTCACCCTTCTAGATCCTCACCTGAGGGATCATGAGTCAGTGCAGAAAAGTGTGTGTATTCCTTTAGGGCAGTGGTTCTCAACCTTTCTAATGCCGCGACCCCTTAATACAGTTCCTCATGTTGTGGTGACCCCCAACCATAAAATTATTTTCGTTGCTACTTCATAACTAATTTTGCAGTGGGAGGACTAGCGCCCCATCACTGATGTCAGTGGGATGAATAGTGTCCCATCGTTGGTATCAGTGGGAGGAATAGTGCCCCATCATTGGTGTCAGTGGGAGGAATAGTGTCCCATCATTGGTGTCAGTGGGAGGAATAGTGTCCCATCATTGGTATCAGTGGGAGGAATAGTGCCCCATCATTGGTATCAGTGGGGGGAATAGTGCCCCATCATTGGTATCAGTGGGAGGAATAGTGCCCCATCATTGGTATCAGTGGAAGGAATAGTGCCCCATCATTGGTATCAGTGGAAGGAATAGTGCCCCATCATTGGTTTCAGTGGGAGGAATAGTTCCCCATCATTGGTATCAGTGGGAGGAATAGTGCCCCATCATTGGTATCAGTGGGAGGAATAGTGCTCCATCATTGGAATCAGTGGGAGGAATAGTGCCCCATCATTGGTATCAGTGGGAGGAATAGTGCCCCATCATTGGTATGAGTGGGAGGAATAGTGCCCCATCATTGGTATCAGTGGGAGGAATAGTACCCCATCATTGGTATCAGTGGGAGGAATAGTGCCCCATCATTGGTGTCAGTGGGAGGAATAGTGCCCCATCATTGGTGTCAGTGGGAGGAATAGTGCCCCATCATTGGTATCAGTGGGAGGAATAGTGCCCCATCATTGGTATCAGTGGGAGGAATAGTGCCCCATCATTGGTATCAGTGGGAGGAATAGTGCCCCATCATTGGTGTCAGTGGGAGGAATAGTGCCGCATCATTGGTGTCAGTGGGAGGAATAGTGCCCCATCATTGGTATCAGTGGGAGGAATAGTACCCCATCATTGGTATCAGTGGAAGGAATAGTGCCCCATCATTGGTGTCAGTGGGAGGAATAGTGCCCCATCATTGGTGTCAGTGGGAGGAATAGTGCCCCATCATTGGTATCAGTGGGAGGAATAGTGCCCCATCATTGGTATCAGTGGGAGGAATAGTGTCCCATCATTGGTATCAGTGGGAGGAATAGTGCCCCATCATTGGTATCAGTGGGAGGAATAGTGCCCCATCATTGGTGTCAGTGGGAGGAATAGTGCCCCATCATTGGTGTCAGTGGGAGGAATAGTGCCCCATCATTGGTGTCAGTGGGAGGAATAGTGCCCCATCATTGGTATCAGTGGGAGGAATAGTGCCCCATCATTGGTGTCAGTGGGAGGAATAGTGTCCCATCATTGGTGTCAGTGGGAGGAATAGTGCCCCATCATTGGTATCAGTGGGAGGAATAGTGCCCCATCATTGGTATCAGTGGGAGGAATAGTGCTCCATCATTGGTGTCAGTGGGAGGAATAGTGTACAATCATTGGTATCAGTGGGAGGAATAGTGCCCCATCATTGGTATCAGTGGGAGGAATAGTGCCCCATCATTGGTGTCAGTGGGAGGAATAGTGTACAATCATTGGTGTCAGTGGGAGGAATAGTGCCCCATCATTGGCGTCAGTGGGAGGAATAGTGCCCCATCATTGGCGTCAGTGGGAGGAATAGTGCCCCATCATTGGCGTCAGTGGGAGGAATAGTGCCCCATCATTGGCGTCAGTGGGAGGAATAGTGCCCCATTGTGGGTGTCAGTGGGAGGAATAGTGCCCCATTGTGGGTGTCAGTGGGGGGAGGAATAGTGCCCCATCGTTGGTGTCAGTGGGGGGAGGAATAGTGCCCCATCGTTGGTGTCAGTGGGGGGAGGAATAGTGCCCCATCGTTGGTGTCAGTGGGGGGAGGAATAGTGCCCCATCGTTGGTGTCAGTGGGGGGAGGAATAGTGCCCCATCGTTGGTGTCAGTGAGGGGAGGAATAGTGCCCCATCGTTGGTGTCAGTGGGGGGAGGAATAGTGCCCCATCGTTGGTGTCAGTGAGGGGAGCAATAGTGCCACATCGTTGGTGTCAGTGGGGGGAGGAATAGTGCCCCATCGTTGGTGTCAGTGGGGGGAGGAATAGTGCCCCATCGTTGGTGTCAGTGGGGGGAGGAATAGTGCCCCATCGTTGGTGTCAGTGGGGGGAGGAATAGTGCCCCATCGTTGGTGTCAGTGGGGGGAGGAATAGTGCCCCATCGTTGGTATCAGTGGGGGGAGGAATAGTGCCCCATCGTTGGTGTCAGTGGGGGGAGGAATAGTGCCCCATCGTTGGTGTCAGTGAGGGGAGGAATAGTGCCCCATCATTGGTGTCAGTGAGGGGAGGAATAGTGCCCCATCGTTGGTGTCAGTGGGGGGAGGAATAGTGTCTCATCGTTGGTGTCAGTGGGGGAGGAATAGTGCCCCATCATTGGTGTCAGTGGGGGGAGGAATAGTGTCTCATCGTTGGTGTCAGTGAGGGGAGGAATATTGCCCCATCATTGGTGTCAGTGAGGGGAGGAATAGTGCCCCATCATTGGTGTCAGTGGGGGGAGGAATAGTGTCTCATCGTTGGCTTCAGTGGGGGAGGAATAGTGCCCCATCATTGGTGTCAGTGGGGGGAGGAATAGTGTCTCATCGTTGGTGTCAGTGGGGGGAGGAATAGTGTCTCATCGTTGGTGTCAGTGGGGGGAGGAATAGTGCCCCATAATTGGTGTCAGTGGGGGGAGGAATAGTGCCCCATCGTTGGTGTCAGTGGGGGGAGGAATAGTGTCTCATCGTTGGTGTCAGTGGGGGGAGGAATAGTGTCTCATCGTTGGTGTCAGTGGGGGGAGGAATAGTGCCCCATAATTGGTGTCAGTGGGGGGAGGAATAGTGCCCCATCGTTGGTGTCAGTGGGGGGAGGAATAGTGTCTCATCGTTGGTGTCAGTGGGGGGAGGAATAGTGCCCCATCGTTGGTGTCAGTGGGGGGAGGAATAGTGCCCCATCGTTGGTATTAGTGACACCAATGATGGGGCACTATCCCTCCCACTAACACCAACGATACTTACCTTGCTGACTCCTGCTCCAGCCTGGGCTCGCTCTCTCCCTCTCCCATCTACAGCCTGCATACCTGGCTGCAGCAGCAAAATTTGCACTTACCTGTCAGCTGTCTTCCTTCTCTGGCCGCTCTCCTCTTCACTCGCTCCTGCAGCTCCCTTGATCTTCTTCGATCTCCGCGCGCTGCCGCTCGGCTCCTCCTCTCCAAGCTCCACCTCCTCGCCGGAGGCGGTGACAGGGGCAGCATATCATCCCGCCCACACATCGCCGGAGACAGGAGCGGTGTCTCGGTTCCTAAGACCATCGGAAATATGTGTTTTCCGATGGTCTTAGGCGACCCCTGGGAAATGGTCGTTCGACCCCCAAAGGGGTCGCGACCCCCAGGTTGAGAACCGCTGCTTTAGGGGATGAGGTAATAACACAGTGAGCCGTGCCAAACACTGCCAAACAATACTGCAGCATTCCACTCCTATTAGCACATGGATGCTATAGTATTAAATGTCCACATAAATGCCACAACTTCACACACACATGCAAGTGATATTCTCGTGCTTGTGCTGATAACGTGCCAATCCTTAGTAGCTGGAGTGCCCCCTCACCTTCCTGCCCAGGCCCCACAGGACCAATGAGCCTTATGAATCACTCAAACGATCCTCCCAGTCCTGGGTGGTCTTCTTAGTAATGGTGGTGGTACTCTCTCCTCCTTCTACTGGTTTAGCCTCCAGCCACTAGTGACACTCCTCTATATAGTGCTCTCCATAAACGGCCCCAGTAGTAAGACAAAGAATGGCCAACACAGTGTAAAACTGTTTTATTGATAACTTCTACATACAGTAGATACAAAATGCCCACTCACGTTTAAATGGTCACAATCAAGCCTTCACACCACACTATAGGTGTACTGCATGGGTAGAACAAATGGGTGCACCAAAATGGCGCCCACACCAGAAGTGACGTCACAGCGCACCGGAAGCTCCTCCTATTTGCGTATCTACAAGTTACATCATGGTCTGTCACGTGACCTCTTCAGGATATACGCCTACACTGACTGAAGCTTCCTTTTATCTCTCCTCCCAGACAATCCTTTATTAAGGGGCGGTTCTCCGGTGGTCATTGTATTGTAGCCGCATAACACTTATGTTTGGAGCAAGTAATAGTAAAAACATCTAGATATTCCAGTCCTTTGCATCTACTTGAAATACAGGAATAAATGTATATATATATATCCAGTCTAATGAATCCTATAACTTAGGATATGGATGCATAGTTGGGCCCAATATGAACGCCTTAGCTACATACTTCAACCATCACAATGGTTTGTGTTAAAAACAATAATCCTTTATTAGAAAATTTAAAAAATGTATAAAATAACTAAATACAAATGACTGAATAAAAAATACTGATGTCCACACTGTATAAAAAAAGGAGGCAAACAACATATTGCAATAAAAAATATTAAATAAATAAAAAATTATTATTAAGATGACACCCATGCTGATACACTTATACTGTAGGTTCACAAATTCAGTTTATCAATACATACAGACCAAATAATGTATATACTACTAGATGTTGGGTGAACACCTATATGATACACCTAAAATATTAAATAGATTAAAAATTTAAAATCCTAAAAATACATAATTTGCACCAGATATCAGATCTTATATATTCTCAATAGTGAGTGTGCGCAAAAACATAAACTACTGCCACACTCATTCCATATATTATTTGTGCACATGAACTAAAGAATCATCCCAAAAAAACTAAACTGTAGAGTTAGAGGTCACTGATGAAGCAATTGAGGTCAAATTCGATGTTCAGACCTCTAGGGGCCTGGGACCTCATTAGAAAGATCCATTTGGACTCTGCCTGGCTTAGGGACCGTATTTTATTACTTCCCCTCCAGTGGCCCTTAAACTTCTCTATTCCCCAAAATCTGCACGTGTTCTCTTATTCTTTTCCACATGGGCCTCTTTGTTCTTCCCACATACTGCAGACCACACTTACACTCAAGGCCATATACCACCCCTTCCGTATGACAGGATATAAAATCTTTGATGGTATATTCTACCCCCGTATTGTTAGCCTGAAATTGTTTGATTCTTTTGTTAGTTCCCTTGGTTTCCCTACATGCATAGCATGTTCTACATGGGTAGTAGCCCTTCTAGTCAAGAAATGTGATTTTTGATTTTTAGTAGGGGGATCTATCACATTTTTGACTATTTTACTCCTAATGGTTGGAGCTTTTCTGTAAATAAATCTAGGCTGCTCAGATATGCATTTCTCTAGTCCCTGGTCTGTTCTTAATATTGGCCAATACTTCTTAAATATCTTTTCCACTTTTTTATAGTGTGTATTGAAATCTAGTATAATAGATACCTGATCTCCAAATTTATCCTCCTTTTCTCTGTCTATAAGGAGTTGGGTCCTTTCCAGTTCTCCCACCTCTTGGATCTTATTTGTAATATATTCTGTTGTGTATCCTTTCTGGCTAAACCTGTCCCCAATGGTTTAACCTGTTTCAAATAATCTTCTTTGCGTGTACAGTTTCTTCGTGGGCGTACAAATTGGCCTTTGGGGATATTTAGCAACCACGGGGGATAGTGGCAGCTATCCAACGGGATGTAGCCGTTACGGTCTACCCCCTTAAAAAATGTCGTGGTGACAAGTTTACCTCCTTCAATCTTAATATTGAGATCTAGGAAGTTAATAGATTCTCTACTAAATTCCCAGGAAAACCTAATACTCCTCTCATTATCATTTAATTTTTCAAGAATAATTGTAAAGATTCTACATTACCTTGCTATAATATTAGCACGTCATCAATAAATCTTTTAAATACAACCAATTCTTTAGGGGGCTGTTCATATACTGAGTCTTGTTCCCAATGGGACATGAAAAGATTGGCTACACTCGGGGCTAAGCAGGCTCCCATAGCAACCCCTTTGATCTTTTGGAAGAATTTGCTCCCATGCCAAAAATAATTTTGGGGCAAGCAGAAATCCAGACAATCTATAATGTACTTCCTTTGTTTCCAGGACAGATTACTGAATTCCCTTAGACCCTAACTCATGGATTCAATTGCGTCGTTGTCCCCAATGATGGTATAAAGGGATGAGACATCTGCGCTTGCTATGCATAATTCAGAGCACTCTTTAATATTATCCAACATCTGAATCAGATGCTTCGTATCCCTTAAATACAATTCTGCATTTTTGACCAATGGTTGAAGGTAGATGTCTATATACTGCCCCAATCTGGATAGGATGGAGTCAATACCATTAACTATTGGTCTGCCTGGTGGTTTTTCTTGGTCCTTATGGATCTTGGGGACTAAGTAAATGACTGGAATCCTACAGGTATCCGGTACTAAGTACCTAGATTCCTTCTTAGTCCAGATCTTTTTATCTACTCCTTCTTTCACTAGCCTTTTTAATTCCTTTTTATAGGCTATAGTGGGATCTTTCTGTAGTGTTTTGTATGTAGTGGTATCTGCTAATTGTGTGTTAAGTTTCTGCAGGTAGTATTCTTAGATAACACTACAATACCACCCCCTTTATCCACAGGTCTAACCACTATATCATCTCTCTTTGATAGTTTACGAATACCTATTTGGATCCCACTATTCCTAGGTATATTTGGGATGTTCAATTTTTCTATATCCTGGTGCACCATTCGTTTAAAAACTTTAATCTGGTTATTATTCGAGATATGCGGGTTAAAAAGAGATTTGTTCCTAAGGTCTGTATGTAAAATATCACCGCTAAAAGCATTACTGATAATATTTTTGGTACCTGATAGACCCATAAAGTATTTTTTAATAATAAGTCTTGTAAACTTCAATTTATCAACATAGATGTCAAATTTACTTTGGGGGGAGGGGAAAATTTGAGGCCCTTATCTAGAACTTCCAACTCCTTCCTAGATAAGTTAGCCCCACTGAGGTTAAACACCCCTTCCCCTATTGGTCTCTTTTTCTTTTGTTTCTTTGCTCCTGCTCGGCAACCTCTCCTCCTTTTGGGGGACTTCTCCATCTTTCTCCTCCCGGACTTCTCCATCCTGCCCCTATCTAAAAAATTCTGTTGGGGGTGGTCATGTATTAATGGGTCATACCGGTTGGATAATGATAGTGGACTTCTCACTTTATGGTGGTACCAATTCCCTCTGTCATGTGAATGGTATCCTGGACTCCTATTTGGTTGCCTATATTCCTGTCTATAATATGTGTCTGATGGTTGAGATCCATAATTTGGTCTAGAATTATAATTTGGTCTATATTGTGGGTACTGGGGTCTCCACTGGTTACCATATCCCCTCCCTTTAGGTTTTTTATAATACGGTCCACCATTTTTGGGTTTCCACCCAATACGTGGAGTATGATATCCATTCGTATTATTTTTATATGGGTGGTTGGTATTCATGGTTTCCTTATGTTGCTCATTCTCTTTATATGTGGCTCTCTTTGATGTTTCTATTTTCAAATCCTTTACTGGGGAGGTATTAACAGAAGCCCCCTCTGTTGCATTCATTGTGGCTTGCCATTTGAACACCTGGTCCTTTTTGAAGTCATTTAGATCCCTTTGAGGCCCATGTGGAAAAGAATAAGAGAACACGTGCAGAATATAAAAAAGGGATATCCTAAGCATAGTGTATCTAAACATTTCTCGACCCATCATCAGAATGACCCATCTTCACTAAGATTTTGGGGAATAGAGAAGTTTAAGGGCCACTGGAGGGGAAGTAATAAAATACGGTCCCTAAGCCAGGCAGAGTCCAAATGGATCTTTCTAATGAGGTCCCAGGCCCCTAGAGGTCTGAACATCGAATTTGACCTCAATTGCTTCATCAGTGACCTCTAACTCTACAGTTTAGTTTTTTTGGGATGATTCTTTAGTTCATGTGCACAAATAATATATGGAATGAGTGTGGCAGTAGTTTATGTTTTTGTGCACACTCACTATTGAGTATATATAAGATCTGATATCTGGTGCAAATTATGTATTTTTAGGATTTAAATTTTTTAATCTATTTAATATTTTAGGTGTATCATATAGGTGTTCACCCAACATCTAGTAGTATATACATTATTTGGTCTGTATGTATTGATAAACTGAATTTGTGAACCTACAGTATAGGTGTATGTGATGGTTGAAGTATGTAGCTAGGGGCGTTCATATTGGGCCCAACTATGCATCCATATCCTAGTTATAGGATTCATTAGACTGGATATATATATATATATATATATATATACACATTTATTCCTGTATTTCAAGTAGATGCAAAGGACTGGAATATCTAGACGTTTTTACTATTACTGCATTGCTCCAAACATAAGTGTTATGCGGCTACAATACAATGACCACCGGAGAACCGCCCCTTAATAAAGGATTGGCTGGGAGGGGAGATAAGAGGAAGCTCCAGTCAGTGTAGGCGTATATCCTGAAGAAGTCACGTGACAGACCGTGACGTAACGTGTAGATACACAAGTAGGAGGAGCTTCCGCTGCACGGTGACGTCACTTCTGGCGTGAGCGCCATTTTGGTGCACCCGTTTGTTCTACCCATGCAGTACACCCATAGTGTGGTGTGAAGGCTTGATTGTGACCATTTAAACGTGAGTGGGCATTTTGTATCTATCTAGAAGTTATCAATAAAACAGTTTTACATTATGTTGGCCATTCTTTGTCTTACTACTGGGGCCGTTTATGGAGAGCACTATATACAGGAGTGTCACTAGTGGCTGGAGGCTAAACCAGTAGAAGGAGGAGAGAGTACCACCACCATTACTAAGAAGACCACCCAGGACTGGGAGGATCGTTTGAGTGATTCATAAGGCTCATTGGTCCTGTGGGGCCTGGGCAGGAAGGTGAGGGGGCACTCCAGCTACTAAGGATTGGCACGTTATCAGCACAAGCACGAGAATATCACTTGCATGTGTGTGTGAAGTTGTGGCATTTATGTGGACATTTAATACTATAGCATCCATGTGCTAATAGGAGTGGAATGCTGCAGTATTGTTTGGCAGTGTTTGGCACGGCTCACTGTGTTATTACCTCATCCCCTAAAGGAATACACACACTTTTCTGCACTGACTCATGATCCCTCAGGTGAGGATCTAGAAGGGTGAGTATGTCATATCTGTGTTTGTCATTTGTCTGTGTTTTTATTTTCTATTCACTATGCAGAAATAAATTTGCATTGTGGAGTTTTCAAAATTTGCTGGTGTTTTGTGGATTGAAATTGTGTTTTAAGGTTAAAAAGAATCTGTGCTGAGAGAAATTCAGAAACTGCCATTACTTTTTTTTTTTTTAATAAATCCTAATTTTTTAGCTGCCTCTGCTGGCAATACTTTAAGACACTGATCCAGACTGAGACACCGGTGCAAGCATTATGATAGGAAAAGTCTGAGTGAATTCAAATCTCTTGATCTGCATATATCAGCCATATGTCTAGTCTTAAAAAGAAAGTTCATGTGACAAAGAATGTGGTTACCACCAACCCTAACTCAATATACTAATTTTGTATCAACCTCTTCATGGGATTTTAAGTTTTTTCCAAGAAAACTCAAAATAATTTTATTCATGTTTTCTTGAAAAAAACTTTTTTAAAGGAAAGAAACAATAAAGAACAATTGATCTGTTATCTATATATCTTTGGTTGTCCCTAAATTCCCATGAGGAGGTTGATACAAAATTGGTATATATCTAGTCTTTTCAGAATCAGAGGGGGATGTCAATAAGTGTTAGCTAATAAAGGGGATTACACCATGCTCCCTTTACACCATAACTTTTATCAAACATTTTCTGTATTTGTATATGATTTTCTCTGAAGAAGTTATTGTGATGTGTCTAGTGATAATTAATATGTTCTGTAGCTAACAAGAAATCTTTAAAATATACTCTTTGCTGTGTGTTTTCTTGTTTAATATTACTGAAATATACATGTTTTAGCATGCAATGATGCAATTATACAACAGCAAGTTATATTAAAATTATGACAATATATCTCCATAAGGGCAAACATAAAGGGTATTTCCCCAGTCAGTTGAGTCACATTGGCACCATGTAGAATGTTTAAAATTTAGGTACGTTACTGAATGCTCCAGTATATTAAGAAATTAAATTGACCACCATGTGCCATTGAATGGTAAGTGTTTGCAGGCCTGAAATACTAACTTCAAAAATTGTTACGGAGGGCAAGTAATAAATAGTTCATCTACAGACAAAACTTACTGTATATTTTAATTTTAGATGGAAAGTGTTAGGGTTGGTCTTATCAGTCTTGCTATCTTTATTCCTTGCTGGGGAGCTTCACCCTCTCTATTTTTCCTGTGACCATTCACCTTGGGATGGAAAATCCATAATTTCACTGTTGTCACCAGAATTGGCAGTGAAAGAGAATATTTCATTTTGGAGAGACTTCCTCTCACTTCCTGTTGTGTCTCTGGAACAAGAAGTGAAAGGAAATCTGTCAATAAAATGAAATCTAACCAAGGGTTTCAACTTGATTTCCTACTCTAAACAAAATAGTCATAGGTGGTACACTCTAAATCAGGGGTGGGCAAACTTTTTGACTTGAGGGCCGCAATGGGTTCATATATTGGACCCGGGGGCCGGACCAAGAGTAGATGAATGATGTGTATGTGTCATCCATAGTAAGTATAGTAATATTCCCCCATAGTAAGCATAGTAATTAATCCCCCATATAGTAATTCATCTCCCATAGTAATTCATCCCCCATATAGTAATTCATCCCCCATATAGTAATTCGTCCCCCATATAGTAATTCGTCCCCCATATAGCAATTCATCCCCCTTATAGCAATTCATCCCCCATATAGTAATTCATCCCCCATATAGTAATTCATCCCCCATAGTAATTCATCCCCCATAGTAATTCATCCCCCACATAGTAATTCATCCCCCATATAGTAATTCATCCCCCATAGTAATTCATCCCCCACATAGTAATTCATCCCCCATATTAATTCATCCCCCATATTAATTCATCCCCCATATTAATTCATCCCCCATATAGTAATTCATCCCCCATATAGTAAGTCCCCCATATAGTAAGTCCCCCATATAGTAATTCATTCCCCATATAGTAAGTCCCCCATATAGTAATTCATTCCCCATATAGTAAGTCCCCCATATAGTAATTCATTCCCCATATAGTAAGTCCCCCATATAGTAATTCATTCCCCATATAGTAAGTCCCCCATATAGTAATTCATCCCCCATATAGTAATTCATTCCCCATATAGTAAGTCCCCCATATAGTAATTCATTCCCCATATAGTAAGTCCCCCATATAGTAATTCATCCCCCATATAGTAAGTCCCCCATATAGTAATTCATTCCCCATATAGTAAGTCCCCCATATAGTAATTCATTCCCCATATAGTAAGTCCCCCATATAGTAATTCATTCCCCATATAGTAAGTCCCCCATATAGTAATTCATCCCCCATATAGTAAGTCCTCCATATAGTAATTCATTCCCCATATAGTAAGCCCCCCCTGTGTCAATTCACTTACCTTTGCTCCTCCGCGCGTTCCTCTCGTATTCCCGCGCCGTTCTGGTCTTCAGGGAGGACTGTGAGAGAAGAGTTCGTCACGCTGCCCCGCCTACATCCTGGCTGCCCCGCCTACATCCTGACAGCTGCAGAGTCCTGACGCCCGAGAGGAGGGAGGGGGCGGCCATCCTAGAGGGGGGGCGGCCATCCGAGAGGAGGGGAGGGGAGAGGAGGAGAGGAGGTCGCCCGCCCGCCCGAGAGGAGGGAGGGGAGCGGGCGCCCGGCACACAGGAGAGCCGCATCTATTGTAAAGAGCCGCGGCTTGCCGACCACTGGCCTTGCGGGAGCCTAGCTCCGCGGGCCGGATTAAAAGGTCCGCCGGGCCGTATACGGCCCGCGGGCCGTAGTTTGCCCATTGCTGCTCTAAATAGTCAATAAAGTACTTTGGGAATATTTCATACACCCTCTTATGTCTCGTCATCATCTTTTGTCTATAGATTGCATGGAGAATACAATCTTTAAAGACAATATAGCTTCAGGAAAGCATTGTCTGTTCCAAAAAAGTACATATGTATTACTTTGTTTAATTAAAGAATAAGTTCACCTTTTTGAAAAAATAATAAGGGGGTACACAAGCACGCAGCTGAAGAAGATGTCTGCCAAATCCCCTAGCTCTGCGCCGCCGGAACCTAAAACACGGCAGATTTGGCGAAACTCCATGGCAATCACCTCCTCAGCCACCTGCTAAGCTGAAGGAATAACAGGGCTTTCCACAGGAATGAATCCATAGGTGAAACCCTGAAACGTGAGTAAAAGCACCAGGTGCAACCAAAGGCTTCTCCCACCCCGAAGTAAGACAAGATGGCGCCAAAACCTCCAGAGCCAGAACGACACCACGCAGCTGACGGCTGCTGAATCTGCATCTCACGAGGACAGCCAGCTTGAATTTCCCTCCGATATGGGGAGATCACCTGAGCACAAGCCAAAATCCATGTTCCATAAGGTCCACTCTATTGTAAAACCACAATGGATCTGGCCACCACTGTGCAGAATTGGAAGCCCTGCGTGACAAGCTTGAAGATGCTGAAAATCTTTGTATCCATGGCATACTTGAAACCACAACTTACTTACAAGGTACAGGAACTGGCCCCTGATATTCCGCTAGAATGCCTTGAATTTGACTGCATTCATAGAGTTCTCGTACCCAGCCTACAGAAGGCCCCCCCCAGAGACATTACCAACAAATGTCACTTTTAGCTCACCAAGGAGAGACTCGTGCAAGTGGTCAGAGACCGTCAATAATTGATCTTCCAGGGTAACCCCCTTCAGATATTTGTAGATCTATCTCCAGTCACAATCGCAAAATTAAGAAACCTCA
Source organism: Staurois parvus (assembly GCF_062004578.1). NCBI lineage: Eukaryota > Metazoa > Chordata > Amphibia > Anura > Ranidae > Staurois > Staurois parvus. Next base: position 14,047,798 of record NW_028318060.1, read on the forward strand.
AACCATACTTGCACGTAATGCAGTGTAATGGGGTTAGATACCATTGGGGTTTCTCATTTAAACTGCCTTTCTCATACCAAGGCCACCAATTTCAAGCATCATCTCCAGCGTATCTTCGCCGTCACTTTCAGGAGCTGACCTTCCTCCTTCCTAGGTTCACTTCTGTTGTCTTTTTTCTTGCCCATGATTGGCAATATGGCCTAGGTTCTTTTTCTTTCTTTGGCTACCTGTCCGGTTGCGGTACTTAGCCTGTTAAAACTACAGGCCTACTCCGCCCCGGACTGTTTTAATATACCATTTATACTGTTATGGAGTTCTAATTTCTCTTTCTATTACAATATTGTAATGGTACACCTGATTCTAGATCATAGTGGCTGGTCCCTGTCATGGGTCACCTTCAGCCTGCTGTTGGTGACCCATGGTGGACCTGACTGGACATATTAGATGTTGATCATCCACATCATACCATCATTGTTTACTCATGAAACAGCTACTTATTGGCTACCAAATGGCCATCTTGGCCTATGTTGATGTTTTTGTGTTGCAACAATATTGGTCCCACCTGTTCAAGTATTGTAATTTCTCCCCTCCCTCTCCTCCCCCTTTTTTTTTCTCTCCACTTGTCCCATTTACTTGAGCAGATGCGACCTCCTCCAGCAGCCATCCTTTGGCATCTGTTATGTTACGTTCTATAGCCCTGGAGCCTGAATGTTCATCAGTACCTTGCCCTTAAATTGTTATGCATTAATATGTTGGCTATTAGACAGCCATGTGGTTCTAGTTGGCCACTGTGCCCCCCATGAACTGGATCTTGGCCGAAGCTATTACCCTGGCCCCAACCTCCAGCTCTTAGGTAGGCTTGTTAGCCTACTGACTGATGCAACACTGTCTGTTATGTTTTTGCTGAGCCAATCCATTTTTGGCTCTCTTCAGTGTTGCCTATTTCTTCTAGTTCCCCTTTCTACTACACTTCTATTCTTTCTCCACATCCTCTCTCCTCCCCTTGAGCCCCGTGGTCCATGACAAGAGACATCACTTTGTTCTTCCATTGTTGTGTCACTTAATTGGCTATCTTTGAATGTCCAGGGTATGAAATCTCCTCAAAAAGAGTGAATATAGACATTGCCTGTCTACAAGAAACCCATTTTTCAGCCACTACTTGCCCTAAGTATTTTGATGCATGGTACCCTCAAATTAAATCTGAGAATAGTGTTTCATAGAAGTCATGGAAATCTGGTGAGCCTTTTATCTATTTACAGTATATTACGCAGAGCACAAAGGTGGAAATACAGTTGTGAAGTTCTGGAGGTGAAAGCAGACTGTTTAAAGACTTTAAATATCTGATGATAGTTCTGTAAATTTGTTTTTGACTTCCAGTGACCTCCGGTCAGGCTCATAGGAAGTACTGTCTATCTATCTCATGAGCAGGGGATCTAAAGCAGAGAACCCACCAGATTATCATAGACAGCTCCTTGTGGCTGCAGGTTGAAGCTCAGAGTCTACTTCTGGGTCCTCCTTGCTAGGGCAGCACAGTGGCTAAATGATTAGCACTTCCGCCTGGCAGTACAAGGGTCGTTGGTTCAATTCCCAGCCACTGCACTATCTGCCTGAAGTTTGCATGCTCTCCCTGTGCCTGCATGGGTTTCCTCCAGGTACTCCAGTTTCCTCCACACACTCCAAAGACATGCTGGTAGGTTAATTGGCTCCAGTCTAAATTGACCCTAGTATGTGTATGTATGAATGTAAGTTAGGGACCTTAGATTGTACACCCTTTGAGGGTTAGGGACTGATGTGAATGTACAATATATATGTAAAGCACTGCGTAAATTGACAGTACCTATATTAGGCAGTGTTTTTCAGGATAATACCTTTCTCAAGCCTTATTTTTATACACAAGGCTAAAGACTTTATTACTACTAAACACCAATGTTATTTGGAAAAATCTACTCATAATCTCTGGAAAAACAAATATTTAGCCCCATTCAGTTAAATTGTCAGTGAACAAATTATCAGTGGTTTCCTCAGCATTGCTACACATGTTAGGGTTCACATTTGCACATTCTCCTGTGGTTTACCACTACAAAAGCACATTTAATCATCTGTCCACAATTAGTAATAAAGCTGTTCAGCCGTGGCACTGTGGTGTGTTTAAACAATTATATAAATTAGATTTTTTTCATACTGTGTATCTGGGAAGAAAAATAATGTATATTGTAAGTATCTAAAGTGCTATCCTCATTTTTCCTTTACTGTAGTAAGTATATGCTTTGATATATTAACTTTCAGTTATATATTTACGTTGTCTGTGCACAGTGAGATCAGGGAAACAACAAACTTAAAAACCAACATGAATAATAAAAAATTAACATATTGTTATCAGTTAAAAAGCTGTAAATGAAGAATTTATTTAATTAAATTACATTAGATTAAATGTCAAAAAAGGCACATGTTCTTTGAATAGGTCTGTTTTTTCTTGGTAACATTATTATGCATGTAAGAAGACCAATTCATCAAAAGCAGTAGTTTTACATAACAAGGTGTTAAATATTCACATGTAGAGAATCACATACTGTTACAAAACCTGAGAAATAATACAGTACAATTTGGAAATTAAGAATATGTACCAGCCATAAATGCCAAACAAATAATATAAGCTACTCAAAAGAAAAAAATATTGAAACATACCTACCACTGTATGGGATTCATATCACAGTGTTATCCATAGTGTTATCCTATGTGTCCATGCACTCTAATTCAGGCGATTAGCATGTTTTGAGCTTTAGCATCTAGGAGCAGAAAAAAAAATGTTTTTGTAGAATTTTTTGTAGAGTATTTCCTGCAGAAAAAAACACTAAATTCTGCTAAACACTACTAAAATTCTCCTAACAGCTTTTATAGAAACATTGGAAAGTTGGGGCAGAAAAAGTCTGCCCTTTTTTTGTGTGTGTGTGTGTGTGTGTGTGTGTGTGTGTGTGTGTGTGTGTGTGTGTTTTTGTGGGGGGATGTTTGTTTGGGCTTTTTTTTGTGGCTTTTTTTTTGTTTTGTGTTTTTGTTAACTTTTGTGTCTGAGTATAGATCTATGCTTGTCCCAAGCACGTTTGAAGCTATTTACTGTTGGCTGGCTCACCACCTCTGCTGGAAGTTTATTCCGAGCATCAACTACTCTTTCAGTAAAATAGTACTTTCTGAGATTAGTTTTGAACTTTCCTCCACTTAGTTTAAGGTCATGTCCTTGTGTTCTTGATTTTGGTTTTGTATTGAAAATACTGCCGTCCTGACCCTTACTCCCCTTGATGTATTTAAAGGTTTCAATCATGTCTCCCCTTTCCCTTCTTTCCTTCAGAATCTACATGTTAAGTTCCTGAAGTCGCTCTTGATATGTTTTATCCCCCAGACCTGTCACCATTTTTGTTACCCGTCTCTGGACTCATTCTATCTTATTAATATCCTTTTGTAAGTGTGATCTCCAGAACTGGACACAGTATTTTAAATGAGGTCTAACTAAAGATCTATATAGGGGAATCAAGACCTCCTTCCTCCTGCTGGTGACCCCTCTAGTGACGCATTCTAGAATTCTTTTTGCTTTCCCCACTGCCTGACCACACTGTTTGCTTTTTTCTATGGTTTTTTTTCCTCTACATGTACTGTTAAAATGCTAATAAAACGCTAATGCTGCTGAACAATCCTAAATGCTTCTGAACATTATGAAAACGCTACTAAAAAACTCTATTACCACCGTTATTTATTCAACTTTTTTTTAGCTTAAAAAAACATGTGCATGGAGCCTCAATTTGTTAGTTTTTTCAAATCTACTAGTACATCTAGCACTCCCCCCAGTCTGAAAATGCTGCTATCCAAATGTACCCCCTGTACTCATTCATCCACAGTGGTGGCACTCTAATACAGGAGGTGTGTTACTGGCCAGATCACCAGATGAAAACAGAGGGAAAAAATCCTAAAAGGGAAAGTAATACAGCCATCACGTCTAAAGACTGGTAAGCTGTAATAGAGTATATTACATCTAGCCCCGGTAGACGTCTGTTTATATCAAAACGCATCAGGTAGAGCCTCCCTTCTGACGTCATTGCGTTGTTCGCCATCTTGGATTCTGTATATGACATGATTGCTGCTTTTTTTTCCTTCAGTAATTGTAAATAAGATTCTATTTGCGCAATAAAGGTATTTGGTTTTACTGCAGTATGAGAGGCAATTTGTATCCTACATGGGCTAATCTTGATATCAGCATTGGAATGGCTTACTGACATCTAAGTGGAGCCCGAGGTCCCAGTCAAAGTATAGGAGTCGGGACAGAGCTATGTTTATATAGAACCTACTATGACCTCTTATAATTAAGGGGTCTGTCAATCTAGTAAGCCTCCGATTTGCCTACATGCTGGTGGTCCATTCACGTTGGTGGTTTTGTAGATGGAAAGAGGATTATCACTACTGATTATTATATCCAGGAAATGGATGTGTATTTTCATGAACTGTCTGTGAAGGTTGTCACTCAGGCAGACTTTGAGCACTTTATTGTCCTCCTTTTGGAGTGTTTGTGATTGTATTCACACAGTTGACTTTGAGCATTTTATTGTGTATTTATCAGCTGGTTTTAGTTTTTTATTTTTTCACATATTTGTCACTTTACTCACACTTAGCGCAACATTAATTGTTTACAGTATATTACATGTTTGGTTTTGGGTTTAATACCTCTTAAATCCAACAGAATGCCTACGGAAAGCAAGTAATAGTAATAGTGGCCATGTGCATGTGTGGTAACCATGTAGTGATCTTATGTTCTCTCTTTGCTTGCCCATTTGGTGGTTTGATGCTTTTAATGAATGGTCTACTGTAAGTCTATTGTCCATATATCATAATAATTACAACAAATGACACTAAAGAAATACAGAGCGTGAGCAAAATCCCCAAAGATTACCTAAATCCAATGTGCCAGGATTGCTGAGAAGTGTTTGCATCAAATTAAAGTCATTCCATCTCCCAAAAGACAGCAAAAGCTGTAAAGCACTCCCACAGTCATCTTATTTAAAAGAAAAGTGTGAACTTTATTTACAAAAAAAATGTATACTCACCTGCTGTAGGTGGAGGCAGCATTGATCCGATGCTGCATCTGTCCCCATTGGCTCTGCACAGAGAACTGAGCGATCAAATACCACTGATCAGTTCTCCCCCTCTGTTCTGAGTAGAGAGCTGTGACTGTAAGTCTCTGGCTCTCTGCTCTGCTTCTCCAGTGCTCACTGGAGTGCTGGACTGTGGAGGGGTCGGGAGGGGCTGGCTCAGGCTCTCAGAGGATCTCTGATGGTCGGGATCTTTTCAGTGCCTGGATTAGTTCTGTGACTTCTGAAAATTGGTCAAGGGAGTGCAGAACTAACTGCACTCCTGTTATCCATAGATAGAATAGCTTTGGCTATGCTTCTCCTTTAACCACTTGGTAACTGCGCTATAGCCGAATGTTGGCTACAGCACGGTTATCCAGTTCTCGAAGGATGTCATATGACGTCCTCCCAGAATGCGCCCTCCCATGCACCCCAAATGGCGTGCATCAGGCGATCTCCATGATCACTGTGTTCGTAGAACACAGCTGATCATGTGGTGAGGTAAAAGACCAATCACAGTGGCCTTTTACCACGTGATCAGCTGTGTCCAATGGCACAGCAGATCACGGAGTAAATACAGTTGGCAGTTATCGGCAGCACTTTCCTCATGTTTCTTCGGTATTGCTGATAACCGGCAGCTGTCACAGTGCAGATCAACACTGATCATCAGGGCACTGATGATCAGTGACCAACAGTGCTGCCCAGCAGTGCCTCCCACCAGTGCCCAGCAGTGCCACCCATCGGTGTCCCCCAGCAGTGCCACCAATCAGTGCTGTCAAGAAGTTGCGCCCATTAGTGCCTAGCAGTTCTGCCCAGCAGTGCCCAGCAGTGCTACCAGTCAGTGCTGTCAGTCAGTGCTGTCAGTCAGCACCGCCCATCAGTGTCACTCATTAGTGCCGCCTATCAGTGCCCATCAGTGCCACCTATCAGTGAACATCATTGCTGCATATCAGTGTAGCATCATCAGTGCCTCCTCATCAATGCTCACCAGTGCCGCCTCATCGGCGCCACCTCATCAGCGCAGCCTATCAGTGCCCATCAGTGCTGCCTATCCATGCCACCTCATCAGTGCCCATCAGTGCTGCCTATCAGTGCAGCCTCATCAACGCACATCAGTGAAGGAGAAAAATTACCTGTTTGCAAAATTTTATAACAGAAACAAAGAAAAACTTTTTTTTTCAACGTTTTTGCTCTTTTTCTGTTTATAGCACAAAAAATAAAACACCCAGCGGTGAGTACATACCACCAAAAAAAAAGCTCTATTTGTGTGGAAACAATTATACAAATTTCATATGGGTACAATGTTGCATAACCGCGCAATTGTCATTCAACATGCGACAGCACTGAAAGCCGTAAATATTGGCCTGGCCAGGAAAGGGGTATAAGTGCCCGGTAGGCAAGTGGTTAATATAATAATAAAACATAATTATACATTATTTGCTTTACAAAGACCCAGCAGTAATTAAATATCACCAAAAGAAATCTCTATCTGTGTGGAAAAAAATGATAAAAATTTAATTTGGGTACAGTGTTGCATGACCATGCAATTGTCATTCAAAGTGTGACAACGCTGCAAGCTAAAAAAAAATTGGCCTGGGCACGAAGGGGGTATAAGTGCCCAGTAGGCAAGTGGTTTTAAAGAAGTGCAATGGTTTAAGTTTCTTCTGAACAACCATGCCAGTTATTCTTTGAGTAATTTGCAGGCATATGCTCTTTCTACAACAGAAAGTCAAGTATTAGTAACATATTTGCCTCTGTTATACAGTTCCCAGACTCTTGACTTTGCCATTTAAATTGTCATTTACAGTGAATTTATATAACCCAGCATTGGATTCTGAGGTAGGCTTGGCTCCAGCAGCAGGATCCAGTGGGAGTTCATTTATGAAGGAAGTCATTAAAGGTTTACCTGTAGTTTCACCTATAGAAGCATCATTTCCCTTAAGGCTAATATCGCTACCAATATTTGGATGCCCCCAGATGCTTTATTCTCAGAATTGGGATGCTCCCCTGCAACTCCAGGTGGAAGATTTACATAAGATGCCTTCAAGATGCAGAAAAGTTTTAAAGCAGATACAGAATGCTAGAGAGGCCTGGCCTAGTGACTCTCTGGGTGCAGAGTGTGCATTCGTGAGAGCTTGCTAGCAGCAGACAAATTCAGAATCAGTTATCCAAGCAAAGATGAGGGCAGGTGAAAATCAATAGTGAATCGATTATCCAGCCAAGGGTCAGAGCAGTCTGCAATCAGTAGCATCTCTTTTATTCAAACAAGATTCAGGACAGGCAGAAATCAGTACTGTGTACAGATAGTGATCAGCAGTGTATTCCGGCCTTTCTCAACTTTTTCAACACAGAGGAACCCTTGAAGTAACTTTCCAGTCTCAGGGAACCCCTGCTAAAGATTACTATATCGATAACTCATAATACTTTAGTGTGATGGTCAGTGGGAAACTAGATGACCAGCAGAAACAGAGGAAGCCACCACCCAAAAGCGTTCCGGGATGAATCCATTCCAGTAGACTATTGTTAATAAACAGAGGTTTAGAAGTGACGATGATACCCAGGTTGACTGGTTTCAGCAAGGAAAGATGGAAAGAGTGAAGGGAGATAGTTTAAGCCAGAAACAAACAGGGTTCATCTTTTCATGCTTTTGAAAGGTCCAGTACATGTTGGTGCTAGTTTCTAAAAGTGGACCTTAAGAGAAATAAGATAGCCCACCAAATAACCAACTTTGAAAGTTGGAGTAGCTGAAGATCACTTATCAGCAGAAGCGTTCTGGGAGGAAGAGGCTGTTATGCAAAGATTTCTAAAATGGCAAAAAAATGCCAAAACTTTGTTGACCACTGGAAAAAGAGAATTGTGAGAAGAAAAACATCAGGTCCTGCAATGGATTCCATAAGCCCAAAAGAAGGATAAACACCTGGAAGAGGAATACATCCTAATGGTATAGGCAAATTCTGTTCACAAGACAAAAGAGATCCATTCAAATTGCCTATAGGAGATGAAGCAGTGGGGGAAACCTTCTAGAAACTGGTTAGTGTACTCTTGGGAGATAAATTTAAGAGACAGGTCAATTTCCAACAGAATCAAAGGCCTAAAAAAAACAAGAGATGAACTGCTCCCTGGACTTCTGATCTTCAGATAGGGTGCCAAAGCTCCATTGGTGAAACAGGGCAGAGGAGCAGGACAAGACAGAGAAAAAAGACCAGGCAGCGCCAAGTTGCTACCACTGGTCAAAGTGGAAGGACGTTGCTAACAGTGCAGGGTCCATCACTCAGCAACTGCCAACACTTAAGCTAAGGAAAAGAAAAAGGCTGAGAAGTGGCTGAGGCAGTAAGATGCAGATGCCAGGTGAGACACAGTTGCCAGGCATCCATGGCATAGTTTTTTTGCTAAGAGATCTATAATCGCTTGTGCTCTTTCTGACGTAAAGCTCAGAAGTGCAGTGAGATTGCAGACTAGTGCTTTTTATAAGACCCATGCCAAATAGTTAAGGTCTGTCCTTTGTGCATTAATTAGATGTTTTGGTTTAATGGGTTGCAAAGAAAACAATTAGGAATCTATGTATTGGCACAACAAATCTTCATGGTAATTTGCCTAATATGTTTTTTTCTTAGGATCATCAGCACCATCTAGTGACTGAGATACTAACAATCGTAGGAAATAAACATTAACAGCTTCCCATCCACCCTAGAGCAGAAAGACTGCTACAGGGCTGCATGGGTGCGCAAAATCACACATATATACATACGTGATTTTGCATTTCCAGGTAAGGAACACGTGCGAGGCGGCAGCACGCCCTACCTGCGCCTTCATTCTCGGCCGCGGCTGTCAATTACTGGGTCCTGGCTGGTGATTACTAGCTGGCACCTGGTGATTGCCGAGGATCTCCGACAGGGAGGAGAACTGTTTGTAAACAAAACAGTTCTCCTCCCTGTCAGCTAGTACACACTGCTTTGCATGGCTGTGCCCAGCACAGCTATACAAAGCAGTGTGCTTACCGTGAAGCAAAAACACACTTCACCATAGTAAAACACACCCAGCACACGGTTAACCCTTTGATCGCCCCTCATGTTAACCCCTTCCTGCCCAGTGCCATTAGTACAGTGTCAGTGGTTTTTTTTAGCACTGATCACTGTATTGGTGTCACTGGGGATGTCAGTGACACCAAGTCAGTTCCCCCCAGTGTCAAAATGCCCACCGTAGTCCCACAGTCCCGTTATAAGTCGCTGATCACCACCATTACTAGTAAGAATAAAAAAATATTTAAAAAAATTCCAGTATATATACTGCCATTTTTAAACACTATAATTTTCACCCTAAACCAATTAATTTACACGTATTGTGATTTTTTTTTTAGCAAAGACATGTCGCAGAATACATTTTGGCCTAAATGTATGACGAAATTTGATTTTTTTTATTTTTTTACTGGACATGTTTAATAACAAAAAGTAAAAAGTGTTTTTTCTCAAAATTGTCGGCCTTTTGTTTTTATAGCGCAAAATATTAAAAACGCACAGGCGATCAAATACCAACAAAAAAAAGCACAATTCATGGAAAAAAAGTACATAAATTTAATTTGGGTGGAGTATTCCATGACCGTGCAATTGTCAGTGAAAGTAACGCTGCACCGTAATGCAAAAAATGGCTTGGTCAGGAAGGGGGGAAAATCCTCAGGAGGCAAATTACCATGAATATTTGTTGTCCCTTTGTGAACACACTTGCACAGATAATTTTTTTTATACATAGATTCCATAATCTAGCTTGGCATAGCTTTGTTTTTTTGACCTGCAGGGTGGAGAGGTGCCATATTAACTCTTTATAGGCACACACGTGGCTCAAAGTAGCAGAGTTTTTGTGAATTTCCTTGCAGAATCAGCAGTAGCAAAATTTGACTGTGCATGGCTGTGCATGTTTGGATACCATGCAGGATACTGAAAGTCATTACAGGCTAAAAAATGAGCAATAATGTGTTTGTAGAACCTCATAAAGAAAGGCTGTTCCTGAGATGGTGAGGTTGCTAGCAACCCTTTGTATTTTGAGTTGTGGCTCCTTTACAATTACCTCTGCAATAGTATGTGAACTAAGCCAACCAACTGTGCCTAGGATGTTTAGCAGGCCATTGATGCTATTATGGACCTTGTGCCACAATAAATCTACTTTCCACAGACAGCTCATGAATGGAGAGACATCAAGATGGCTTTTTACTAACCTCAGACAGAGAATAAAGAGAAACATTCAGGTTTCTGAAGATCAGTTCATGATATATACAGCCAACCCCATACAACTCTTTTTTTGGAAATTCAAAGTAGCCAATTGCCATATGGCTTGCTTGTTGATAAATTTCATTATAGGGATTTGGTAAAAAAACTAAATAAAGAGGAAATTTGTGTAAATTTATTGAAGATATCAAAATATTTACATTGTAATTACACCCAGTAGATAGAATGCTCACTTTAGTATATACAGTACATTTAATCCGTTCTCACATAAACTAAACCTGGCCACATATATTAGCATCATGTTTGGACCTGCAAATGCAAAAACATTTTTTGAGGGGGCTGGTTAAGATGTGGCTTTATTCATTTAACAATAACTGTCTATTTGTTGATTTCTGTTCTAGGGGATGCAGGCTATAGTCAGCTCACCTGGCTTATGACTCCAAATAGACACCCCTGTGCTGCAGTTGAACAGTGCTTCAATAAGTCATTACAGAGAACTTGGGCAATTTGACTTCAATTCCCAGTTTATCTGCCTGTCCCAGTCTAGGGACAGGAAGCATTACCTGCTCCAGATGTCCGCCTCCACAAGCCAGAACACAGAGCCTGGATACCTGGTAAGTGGGAGCTGGTTGCCAATTTATGTATGTACGTGTTGATTATAAACATTTTGTGTTATACTTTTACCTAGCCCACAAGCTTTTTGCAAAACAATATTGAAGCCAAAAAAAAATCTCTTTTGCTGTTTCTTTCTCTTTCTCTCTCTTTATAAAACTCTCTCACTCTTATTATATATCTTTCTTTATATACAGTATATTATCCAAACGTGTGTGTACAGTACATGGTTGGGTAGCATTACTTTCCAGTTTGGTCCTTTTGTACTGTTTTATGGCGTTCAAAAACACTTCCCATGAATTAGATTGCATGTTTTCTTTTCAGTAACTATAGTTGTTCCTACAGTTTGTGTGAAATGCTCATTAGCCATTCCTAATTGGCCATGAATGAGGGTAAGCAAATCTGCCGGTACCTCAAACCTATTGCACTTTGAGGTTCGTTAAAATTGAGCTTCCAACACTCTGCAGTCCACCCAACCCAAACTGGGCAGAAACCACGTTGAGGTCTAGGGTAGGTGAATGTTGTAATTCAATTCTGAACATTTTCAAGGATACTAAACAAGCAACTGTCAAAAGGGTAATAAAGTGAATAGCGAGCATAAGGAACAAATGTAAAAAGCAGCTAGCACAACGTGGCAAACCCTCCCTCTCCACCAAACAGAAAATAATAATAGAAAAGTGCAGCGCTAAAGAAAATGAATAAATTAAATAAATTAAAATAAAAACCTGTATCATATATATGAATCGTAAATGTACAAGTGATATACAATAATAAGAATCCCCAAGCAGGGAAAAAATATTAATAGTCCCAAATATGTGATCAGCCAAGCAGATATAAATCAGTGACTTCTGTGATTTCCATGTTAAAATAAAAATCACTATTTATAAATTGTAGACGTACAATAATTATGGAGTCCCCAGGCAGGGGAAAGATAATAATAGTCCCAAATATGTGAAGTGATCGGCTGGAAAAAATATAAGTATAAGTGACTTCTGTGACTTCCGTGTTAATCCTCCACCATTATGCACTCACTAGAAGCAAGTAGCAAACCAGCATGAGAATTGTCAAAAGCGGCTGGTGAGCAGGGCACTGTGGGACATACACATGCCAAATAAATATTTAAAATGATTGTAAATCCTCACCTTGTAAAGCAAATTATTCAGTTTAAAATAGAAATGAAATGCAAAACAATTGTGTATAGATATAAAAAGAAATTACAAGTACCTTTTTTCCTGTCTTTATAAGTGATCACACTTTTAATAAAAAAGCAGAGGGACTGGCAGGAACACCAGGGATTTCACACACAGGAAGCAATAAAAAGAGAACAGGACATTTTTTCATAGACGTACATGATACAGCAAGTACATATCAGGAATATGATATGTTTGGTTTACATATTCTTTAACAATTCAAAGAGGAGAGGGCCTTCTCAGGCAGTTTTAAAATCAATGTTTGAAAAACACAAATTCTCTAAATAACATGCTTGGGAGATGTCTTTAAACACATAATGTTATGAAACAATACAATGTAGTCCTTTAAATGAATGACAGTAAAAAAGGAAAATGTGATTGAAAATGGCATGGGGTTCCTCTAAAAATTCCAAACAGACCCTTACCTAGGAATTCAGCCTGGGTGGCCAAGAAAGGGATGGCAGAAAGTGTGCAGCCCCCCTTCCCGTACCATCCTGGGCCACGTGTTGGCATTACTGTTACCACTGGGAGAATACCTAAAAAGGGGTTGGGGTGGCTAAGCCTCCTCCTCTTGTAAGGCATTTGTCCCCATGTGAGAGAACAAAGGGCCTTATCCCCACATCCTGCCCCCAATAGGTATGTAAAGGTTTTCAGAGGATGACTTATAAAAACACTAATATATCTACTTCATTATGAAAATACAGTACAGGGTACATTATTGCTCCTTATTACTCATTTCCAGAAATAGTTAAATGTAAATAAACACACAGACACCTTGACAAAGTCCTTTATTTAAAAAAAAAAACACACAAAAAATATTTTTTATTAATATCCCCATTATATTCCAGTCTACATCATGTTCCATTGCCATCTTTTCAGGACATAATCCCAGCACTAATTGACAGATTCCCAGAGCTACAAAAATGAAAAGATGGCACAGGGCACAGTAGGTGACACAACTTCATTGACCATATTTGGTCCTATAGACTTCAATGGTGTTCGGTACCAAGTTCATGTTTGGATAACATCAAGAACCGTGCATCGGGCATATTTGATCATCACTAGTTAAAGGAAAACCCAGTCACATGGCCAGCTGAAGAGGTTTTGATGAACTGTCCACCAGTCATGGAATGTGCTATAATCTACTAATAGGAGAGAAGTTGTAGAAGTGAATATGTCAAAATCAGTTCCTCTGAACAAAATATAAAAAAAAAAAGCACGTGTGAGACAAACTCTACTTAAAATCATTTTGAGCAGCATTTTTGAGGCAACCAGGGATATACCACTAAGGTCCGCTGTACACTTATTAACATTTTGTGCATACTGTCACTGCAGAGGCAAAACTATTTAGGCTTTCACATTTACAATCAGCTTGTTTCTCAATCGCAGACATTCTACACACCTGCTATTTGTCATGTGCCAGACACTTTTTTTTTTCAAACATGGCATTTATACACCACTCCTGTGGTAAATCAACCCCAATAAGTTTAAAATGCTTTGCTTTCTAATCTGGACCATACATTCAGCAAACACTGACACTATAAAGTTAGATATACTGTAGCGGCAATGATACATAGAGGATATTACCATAGTTAGAATAACACAAGAAGCTGAATTGAATAGAATAGTCAGATATAGAAGTATGAAAAATGCCACCTTAAATAAAAGTAAGGCATTCAAAAGTGGGGAAAAATTTGTTTTTGCTAAACTGCACTACCTAGTGAGTCACTGATGGAAGGTGAGCTTTTCAGGTATAATTGGCTTTGTGGTTATTCAAAATCATTGACCCACCAGGACAGAAGTTCACTTTTATTCCATCAGTATGGAGGTGATGATTAAAATTAATTTCTTCTTTAATTGTGGCTCACTATATATAAAAAATCCTCCAAATCCTGGTTAAGGGGCCATAGGGGCGGACTGACAACTCATGGGGCCCCCGGGCAATAGGGGATCAAGGGGCCCCTGTATCCTTGCCCAAACACCAAAAAGCCTATGAAAAAGGTACCAGGGGCATCTCATGGGGCCCCCTACTGACCCCGGGCCCTCATGCAGTACCCGAGTTTCCAAATGGTCAGTCCACCCCTGGGCCATATATTACATAGTTACATAGTTTAGTCTGGTTGAAAAAAGACAAAAGTCCATCCAGTTCAACCGTTAAAAAAAAAAAGTTTTAATCCTATACCCACAATTGATCCAAAGGAAGGCAAAAAAACAGCAAAGCATGATCCAATTTGCTTCTGCAGGGAAAGAAATTCCTTCCTGATCCCCCGAGAGGCAATCGGATATTCCCTGGATCAACTTTACCTATAAATGTTAGTAACCAGTTATATTCTGTGTATCTAAGAAAGAATCCAGGTTTTTTTAAAGCAATCTACTGAGCTTGCCAGAACCAGCTCTTGAGGGAGTCTATTCCACATTTTCACAGCTCTTACTGTGACTAAACCTTTCCGTGTTTGGAGATTAAATTTATTTTCCTCCAGACGTAAAGAGTGCCCCCTTATTCTCTCTCATAACCTAAGGGTGAATAGCTCTACACCGAGTTCACTATATGAACCACTGATGTATTTATACATGTTGATCATATCCCCCCTTAATCTCCTCTTCTCAAGACAGAATAAATTCAGTTCCTCTAATCTTTCCTCATAGCTGATCTCCTCCATGCTTCTTATCAGTTTGGTTGTCCTTCTCTGTACTTTCTCCACTTCCCCAATGCTCTTTTTGTGAATTGGTGCCCAAAACTGAACTGCATATTCCAGATGCGGTATTACTAATTATTTTTACAGGGGTAAAATGATCTCTCTCTCTCTGGAGTCTATATCTCTTTTAATAAAAGACAGGATTTTGCTCACTTTAGAAACCGCAGCTTGGCATTGCATGCCATTATTAAGCTTGTGATCTACCAGAACTCCTAAGGACATACTGTAAGTATGGCTTTACCCTAACTGACCTAATGCTATAGGAATGTCATTGTAAACTGACTATATGGTCAGGCCCACTATTTTCCCTAAAAGGTGATATCACTCTCCAGACAATTAAAATTGGTCATTTACACACACACTAGTACTGTATAAACTACAGCTAAAACTTGTAATAGGGAGTCTCATCTCAGAGCTTCTGCTATTATGCATGCATCTGATCTGATCATCTGTGCCACGTTGCATAAGATGGGGGACTCTGTGGTGAAAAAGTCATCTATAGTTAAGTATTTTTGTTACATTTTCTAATATTAGTACATTTGTTATCTGTATCTGTCATTTCTTAATTAAATGTTATACCTACAAGTGTTTGTGTGATCTCTCTTTGCACATCGCAAATAACCCCCCCCCAAAAAAAAAAAACATAAACTATCACGTAATGGTGATAAAACAAGAAACCGTACAGAAAGCATCTTAACTTCTGTCAACTTCTGTCAACCACTCCTTGTCCAGTAGCCACTGGAGGTCTGAAATTGCTTACATTTTTCTATACAATATTATTTAAGGCTAGTGAGCAGAAAAAGGTTCCCCACTAATTTTGCAAACTCTATGTCTTTATTTGACAATATAGCTTACATGAGACTTCATGCAATTGTGTTGGCATGTATTAGCTCCAGAAATTAGAAGGCTTCTCACTAAAGGCCCTGTCACACTAATCAATTCTTGATGTGCTTTTGGTGTTTAAAAAAAAGGATAAAAATGCATGAAAAAAGTATCCCTTTAAATCCTATGGAAATCTACACACCAATGTGCTGCAAGTGACGTGTGTTTTTAAAAGTCCTGCATGCTGCATTTTTGCTGCATCTTTAAAAAGGTCACCAAAAACACAACACCCCCTTGAAATGAATAGAAAATACATTAAAAATGCACCGTGGTTGTGTCTTTGCTGCACTTTTTCAGTCACAGGTGCATTGAATGGAGTCAAGCAATCACAAAACGCACCAAAAACAAATGGGCATTTTTACTGCATTTTTTTAATGGAGCACTGTAAAAGTGCCCTTACTTTTGGTGCAACCTATAAGCACCCCGGGGCTCCTATGCTGCTCTGTTAATTAAGTGTAACTATAAGTAAAATGAAAAAAAAATATGAACAGCATATGTTGTAATCTGACACTAGCATTAACCAAGCAGTTTTTATTTTGTAAATTCATTCTGTAACATGGTTCTATTACCTGTTGTTTCACTTATTACCAAAACATTTTAAAATTTGTTTAAATCATATGGTTTCATCAATTCAACAAACATAATCTAACTTTACAGTAAAGTAAAAATGTTTTATTGAGAAAAAAGAATGAAATGTATTATTTTAAATAAAAAAATGAGTGTAAAAAAATGTATTTTAATTAAGGTATACATATGCAGACACTGACAGTTTATGGCTTGTAGTCACTAATATGTTGTCAGTTTGAAGCAGCTTTGAAGTGTTTCTCAAAAGCTCAGAACCATCTCGTGTGATCTGATTTAATTAAAGATGCCAACTTTCTCTATCCTTTGTTCCCCTGAAGCACAAGAGAGATAACCTGATGTAGTCCAGGGGGAACACTAAATGCCAGATTGACAAAGCGTCTCTTTTTCGTTTTTTTCTTTTGTGACATTCAAGATTTGCTGTCTCATCACTTGTACGTGACAAGGAACAGAATCTGCAAAGGAGCTCACCAACTTAGCACAGTGTCAGCACTATCATTCTCACAATGCAAATGATAAGTTCTGCTGATCAAAATCATTTGCACTTTACCTAAGAGACAAGACAGGCTCTAGATAAACTGCCAGAAAAATCATGTTAGCCATTATCACATCTCAATCTCACATCTTTGCTTTGCTGTAGACCTGATATATTCTTCATTGTTGACCACTGAGCAACCCAGGAGGGCATATATTATATATGAGTAATGCAATTTCTGCTGTCAACCATAACTACAACATAGTATTAAAAACAGGCCTATTATTTTACTGGTGATTCATATGATGGACAGCAGAACCCATTAGACGAGGTCTCCAACTGTAAATGCATAGTAAATATAAGTTTATATACCTAACAGCAACTTGGAACACTATGTTCATCAGGAAAACCTTGCAAATACTTACAGCAAGAGCATTTAGTGTCATACAGAAGTACATTAGATGAAAGTATCCGCAATAAACAAAATGTCCATATATTGTTGAAACAAAAAGAAAACTTGACTGACATCCAATCCATTAGGTAGCAGAAGATGAATAATAGTTTATATGGAGAATCATTGTCAATTAATACAATGTCCAGTTATCATCTAAACATAGTTAAATCTCTATTTTTATTAGTATTCATAATTATATTTTATAGCATACTGTAAATGCAGTATATGTAATGCTGCCATAAGGTTTTATAGAAACCTTTACTAAATGATGACTTGGGTCACTTGCTTAATGCTACATATTATTATAAGTTAGTAAAAAACATATACTGTAGCTTTTTTATATCTATTCAAAATCTCAAGAAATAAAAGCTCCAAGAATTCAAAAATTTAATTTAAAATGAGTGTACATGCCTAATTTTATTACATTAATTTTAGACTTCAAATTGCAATTCATATACAAAATTTGAGAAAGTGAAGAGTTAAAGAACAACATTAACCCTCCCCTTCCTCTCGATCCAGATTGCATCCACATCTGAAAATACTTACTTTCAGTCCTGCTCCAGACTTATTCACTGTGCAGCCCTGTCCAGCACAGCACAACCTTTGAAGAGAAATGTTCTCTGTCTAACTCTGACAGTGCATGTGCACCACTCAAGCACTTCACTACTATGGCTTATTCATACTCATGGTGGCCCCAGCCATCCAGAGGAGTACTGCCCCAGCCATATGAATGAATAGGTGGTGTGCAAGTGAAGGAAAAAACTGGATGCAGCTAGGACTTCTTTCTGTACCACCTGGCAGAGCTGTACAATGAAGATCTTGGTAATGGGGTAAGCATTTGGTAGATGGATGACACTGGAGAAAGAAGGAGAAATAAAGCATTAGTTAAGTAAAAGTTAAATTGTCCTTTAAACTTTTTCATAGGGTTTATTATTACATTACATTACAATAATACAAAATATTAATAAAACCCAATTTTGTTACTTGATTGTCAGTCCCTCTGAAAAAACTAGTTGTTTGACTGTCATGTCATGTCAATTGTTTGACTTTACTAGCCAGTCACAGACACTGAACAAGCATGCAGTTGGTGGATAAATGGTACTCACTAAGCAGTGAAATTGGAAGACCCATAAGACAACCAGGCAGTTAGCAATTTCTGCACAATTGTCAGATTTTATGACAGATTTTTCTTCTATCAGTAATGTAAAAATTATTAAATGATTGTATAAGGCTATCGAGAACATATCTTTTGAACTTAGAGGTCAAAGAAATACACCCTGTTTTATAGAATCTGTTGTAGTAACTTAAGTTGTGTCAGTTTTTATGACAAATTATTTTTTGCCTTTGTAGTCTATCCTAACATATTATGCATTGTAGGCGGATGAGGGAAGATAAGGACTTATTTTAGAAATAGGAATATAACCATGCAGAGAAGGGCAACCAAACTGATAAGAGGCATGGAGGAGCTCAGCTATGAGGAAAAATTGGAGGAACTGAATTTATTCTGTCTTGAGAAGAGGAGATTAAGGGGGTATATGATCAACATGTATAAATACATCAGTGGTTCATATAGTGAACTCGGTGTAGAGTTATTCACCTTAAGGTCATCACAGAGGACAAGGGAGCACTCTTTATGTCTGGAGGAAATGAGATTTAATCTCCAAATACGGAAAGGCTTCTTCACAGTAAGAGCTGTCAAATTGTGGAATAGACTTTCTCAAGAGCTGGTTCTGGCCAGCTCAGTAGATTGTTTTTAAAAAGGCCTGGATTCTTTCCTAAATGTACATAATATAACTGGATACTAATATTTATAGGTAAAGTTGATCTAGGGAATATTCGATTGCCTCTTGAGGGATCAGGAAGGAATTTTTTTTCCCTGCTGGAGCAAATTGTTTCATGCTTTATTGTTTTTTTACCTTCCTCTGGATCAACTGTGGTTATAGGATAGTGTATATGTGTTTGTGGTGTGTTTTTTTTTTTTGGTTGAACTGGATGGACTTGTGTCTTTTATGAACCAGATTAAGTATAAAACTATGTAATTTCTACAGCCTGGCAGGATAACCGAATTTGCAGTTAATAAGATAAATGGGTGCCATTGAAAGGTCTGTATCAGGATGCAGGAAGTTAAGCACTGGCCATGCCATGTTCCCCATTTGGGGTATAATTTGTCTTTTCCCTGGGTTAATGAGTGGTTGTTGGGGAAAGCATGCAAGCAGGCTGTGATCAAACATGATAGCAGGCCTGAAGCAGACCCAGTGTGATCTCCCTACTAGCCAGGAGGCTGATCAGCAGCAAGTGCACCATATGGTGGCCATTTATCTAGGGGCTAGAATGGATGTAGAGAGGGATGACCCCCTTGACTACTGGATCACGAGGATGGACCACTGACCAGAACTTGCCTGGTATGCTGGATTTCCCTGCAGCCAGCATGATCTTTGAATGTGCATTCAGTGCTGCAGGGGGTTTCTGACATACAAAATAGCATATCTGTCTAAGGATACTGTTGACCAGCTGACATTTGTGAAAATGAACCAGTCATTAAATATTTGGATGATACTGTCATCTTCCACAATTTATTTCTGCATCTCAAATTTCTCCTTTTGCCACCACAGACCACAACAAAATATCTCACATGCTGCCATCATTGTCATGTACAGACTACCTGACAACTCACAGTGACCATTAGCACATCCCTCTGCTTGCCATTATTAACATCTCCTGCGACTTTTGTAGGTCTACTACCATAACCATCTTAAAATGGGACAAATTTTTATGTGGATGTCCACATTTTTGCAGTTTTTACAATTGCAAATTCTGTGAGTTTTGTTTAAAAGGGTCCAGCCTTTGCTCTGAAGTATGATATCATTGGAGTTACGGAGTTTGGGAACCACAATACCCAAAATCCAGTTTTTAGCAGCTCTGTGACAGTTGAAAATAAAATTAATATTTGTTAAAGCAGGGCCCATCCTGTGCTTTGCTGAATTTTACCTTGGGAGTTATGGGGTCTGGGCACCGCCAACATACAATACGGTGAATGTTTGTTAAAGCACTGTCCATCCTGTGCGCTGCAAGAATTTTTCATATGGGGTACAGTGTTCGGGTACCACCAGCACCCAAAACCCAATTTTTTCATGGATGTGTGACGGTAGCAAAAAATATATAATTTTTCCAGGTTCAATCCTCCTCTCTGCAAGAATATTAATGTTGGGTTATGGTGCTTTCTCTATATTATTACCTGAAACCTTATCTTTACAAAACCTCTTTCATAGAATTGTTTCATTTTTTTGGCTGGGTAAATACTACATTGGTTAATAATTTCTTTGGTTGAATTGCATTGCATCATCATTAAAATGGACAATACAAGGGGGGGGGTTATTAAAACTGGACCAGACAGAATGTGGAGCAGCTGTGCATAGTTAGCTAATCAGCCTCTATCTTCATCTTGTTCAGTTAACCTTTGAAAATTAAACATAGAAGCTGATTGGTTGCCATGCACAGCTGCTCCAGATTCAAGCTGCTCTATTCTTAGTATATTCTCCTCAATGTGTTTCCTTATGCTGCTCATCAGCTGTGAATTTTGGAATAAACTTTAGATGGGTGAAACTTTGATGCCAGTTGGATTTGACTTTGATGCCACTTGGATTCGACTTTAGGGTGCAAAGAAACACATTTATTGTTTATTTCCTGATGTTAAATGCCCACTCTGTCTCTCAAAAAATGCAGCCTGTTCAAACAGGCTTTTTAGCCTTGAAGAAAACCTGTATGCTATTTCCATTGACAGTGTCCAAAGGACATTAATGTTTTATTATGGATGCTAAATGCCTACTCGCTATTTCAGAAATTGTGACCAGTCAAATAATCTTTCTAGCTGTGGTACAAACCTATATGCTATTTCCATTACCAGTGTCCAGAGGAAGCACTTTTTTTATTTATGATGCTAAATGCCTGCCTAACCTCTTAGAAATTGCAACCTGTCCAAACAGATTTTTTTAGCTTTTCTGCAAACCTATATGCTGTTTAGACATGTGCTCTCTGTTTTGGTCCAAATATAAATTTTTGGTTATTTGGAGATTCAGATATATCTCTGAATAAAATATTAATGAATTTAGCTGAAATTCATTTTGTTTCGTAAATTTAGTTTGTAACATATTAAGGGCCTCTTCCCCATAATCCTGGCCCCTTGGTTTTGGGGGTGCGGGGGTGACTTATCAGCATCTGGAAGCCCCCTTTGACACGGGGGGCCACTAGCCGCCTCCCCATGTAAATAAGTATGGGGAACAAAGTACCCCTACTCATTCAACAAAAAGTGTAAAAAATTTGCAAAAAACACAACAGTTTTGTCAATTTCTTTATTAAAAAAACAAAAAACAAATGTCCCCTGAAGTAGATCCAATGACAATCACGATGAACATTTCCCACCGACCCGAAAATAAAAGAGCTCTGCATCCAATTCTGCCATCTGACAGCTCCATTGTCTAACAGTTCTTAAATAACTAAGTGCATGGCCACCAGATGATGCCACCAGGTGACCCTGCCCCTTATGAAATTACCAACACAGCATGCCCCAGTCGATGATGTCACAAGGGGGCAAGGTCACCAGGTGATTTCATCGAATGGTCCTGCCCCTTAGTTGTTTAGGAGCTGTAAGATGGCGGGAGCCTTCATTGGGTGCATAGTTGTTTTTTTTTTTTGATCAGCGGCCAGTATGTAACATGATTGATGTTAGATCTAGTTTGGGGGACAATTTTTTTTTTTTGGTTTTATTTTTAATAAAGGTATTGTCAAATATTGTTGTTGTGTTACTTACTTTTTACACTTTTTTGGTGAATGAGTAGGGGTATTATGTAACCCATACCCATTCACATGCGGGAGCAGGATCTAGGTGCCCCCTTATAAGGGTTTCCAGATTCCAATAAGTCACCCCCTGCACTCCCACAACTACCAGGCCAGGGTTGAGGAGAAGAGGCCCTTGTCCTCACCTACATCTCCCCTACACCAAAGCATGCATCAATTTTAAGGGCATATGGCCTGGCATGATTTGGGGGGCTCTCGCTCATTTCCCCCCTTTCTTGGCCTGCCAGGCTGCATGCTTGGATAAGGGTTTGGTAAGAATTTTGGGGGGTCTCCTTGCCTTTTTTTTTCAATTTTGGTTCCCCTTAAAATCCATACCAGACCTGAAGGGCCTGGTATGGATAGGAAAGGATTCCCAAGCAGTTTTCTTCTAGAATTTTTAATTGCTGGCAATTTTTTTTTACATTCAGCTGTCAGTGGGGAACACTGCTGACAACTGACGAGTCATCGGTTGTTAAGGACAAGGTGGCCAGCTTGCCAGGCCGCTGCTTAGCAACCAGCTCTTCTTCAAACAAAATTCGGTAAATTTGAATTCTAATTGTTTCAAAAACTCGAAATTCGGTAGAAAAGGAATAAAGTAAACAAAATGAAATAAAACTAAACAAATTCTGAAAACAAAATAATGAAACGAACTTAGTAACCTAATGAATATAGCTGAAACAAAACTAAACCAATTTTCTGTTCTGCACATGTCTAATACTGTTTCCATCATCAGTGTACAAAAAAATACACTACTTTTTTATGGATGCTAAATGCCTATTTAATTGCTTATTAGTTGATGCTTAATAATTGCTGCAGAATTGGAAATTTTTTTCTACCTTTTACTCTTCAAAAGAAGACACAAATTTTAGATTTCAAGGTTGCAATCTGATTTCTCTCTCCTTGCAGCCTTTCCGATAAATGCTTAAAAGGTGTCATTCAAAACTGTTCTATTTTTCAGTATTCAAACTTAGAAATAGCTCTAAATTTGCTTTTGTAAAATGTATTCTAATATACAAGGTTGCAAAACCAATATCACAAACTATTGTGCAAAATTATACTTAACCACTTCAAGTCCGGACACTTTTACCCTCTTCCTGTCCAGACCAATTTTCAGCTTTTAGTGCTATCACACATTGAATGACAATTGTGCGGTCATGCAAGACTGTACCCATATGAATTTTTTAGCTTTTTTTGAGACAGATAAAGCTTTATTTTGTTGGTATTTATTCACCACTGGCATTTTTATTTTGTTTTTTGCTATATAAATGAAAAAGTCCAAAAATTTTGAAAAAAGGTGTTTTTCTCATAAAATGTTGCAAATAAATAATATGTCATCATAAATCTTGGCCACAATTTATTCCGTTATCTTTTTAGTAAAAATAAAATTGCCCAAATTAATTTATAACCAAAAATTATAACTTTTAAACTTTTTTTTACATTTTTTTTTTTTTATATTATTATTTATGGGTTTTTTTACATACTGTCACCCTAGCAGTACAGTGTCACCATGGTGACACTGTACTACTTGTGGGGGGTGATGAATATTTTTTATTTTTTTTACACTGATTGCTTTTGCACCCATAAAGGTTGTAAAAGCAATAATTTCTCCCTCTCTCTGGCTGCATTCTTGCAGCCATTGAGAACTACTGTGTGAGCTGTGATTGGTCACAGCTTGTCAGATGGTACAAGGCTGTTGTGAATAACCTTGTACCATGTGACCTCTGTGATCATTCACAGATTTCACACGTAGTAAGCAATGATGTCAGAAGTGACATCTTGCTTACTACTGTGCATGTGATCACTGATTGGCCAATCAGTGATCACATGATCGGGACCTCGCACAAAGGTCCCGTACGACGATCGGTGTTGCACTGTGTCCGGAGGACACAGAGGGCATCGAATCGCGGTGCTGCGCACTTTAACAATAAACTGAGACATATGGGAAAAGGCTCTCATGATGTAGTATATTAAAAAAAAACTTTATTCATATATAAAAGCAAAGGTATACAATAAAAATAATTTCATGTAAGTGATTATAGCTTGATTTGTATTCTTTTATGCTGTGTGCATATGTGGTTTTGCATGGTCATGAATTCATATCAATTTGTACATTTTGCACTTGCTCATGCACTTTGAGTATAATTGTGTACAATAGTTTGTTATATTGGCACTGGAACTCTGTATACTGTATTTGATTATAAGGAATTTTCATATACAGTGGATATAAAAAGTCTACACACTCCTGTTAGAATGTCAGGTTTCTGTGATGTAAAAAAATTAAACAAAGATAAATAATTTCAGAACTTTTTTCAACTATAGTGAGACCTATAAACTGTACAACACAACTGAAAAACAAACTGAAATCTTTTAGGGGGGGAAGTAAACATAAAAAACTAATAATGTGGTTGCACACCCTTAAACTAATACTTTGTTGAAGCACCTTTTGATTTTATTACACCACTCAGTCTTTTTGGGTATGAATCTATCAGCATGGCACATCTTGACTTGCAATATTTGCGCACTCTTCCTTGCAAAAACACTCCAAATCTGTCAGATTGTGAGGGCATCTCCTGTGCACAGCCCTCTTCAGATCACCCCACAGATTTTTGATCGGATTCAGATTGGGGCTCTGGCTGGGCTATTCCAAAACTTAAATCTTCTTCTGGTGAAGCCATTCCTACATTGATTTGGATGTATGCTTTGGGTTGTTGTCATGCTTAAAGATGAAGTTCCTCTTCATGTTCAGCTTTCTAGCAGAAGCCTGAAGGATTTGTGCTAATATTGACTGGTATTTGGAACTGTTCATAATTCCCTCTACCTTGACTAAGAGTTTACTAATCAGCTACTAAACGAACAGTTACTTAACTTAGTTCTTTTTAGTAATGGAGTTTTCTCATGGCTTCTTGCTTCTTAGAGTCCAGCACCAAACGTGTTTCCTCCGAAGCCTCAAAACAACTGTTTTTGAGGCCTCCGAAGCCTCAAAACAACTGTTTTTTCTCCCAAGTCCCCAGAATCTTTTGTCTCTAGAGCATATGGCTTCCAAATTCTATATCCCTCCCCCTATTTCCTGCTACATCATATCCTGTATCAAGCTTCCTGTGCTGAGTTCACAAATTCGTCCAACGGGTTTGTTAGCATATCAATAGGGGAGGCCTAGCTTCCAAATCACACATACAACTAAAATGTTACTTCATATTAGTGCTATAAAAATCACTACAAATAGCCATGGCAACACATTATTGATTTGCTTGGTGTCTATTACGGTTCTTTGCAGTACAAGAAAAACTCTGCAATGTACTATTATTTTCTTTTACTAAACAGAAAGGCCACACACATACAACTGCAATAAACACAATTCATAGCATGCAAAGTATAACAAAATATGCATACAAAATACACATGCTCAAACTATCTATCCTTCCCAACAAATGTATGTAAGAGTATACTAATCAGCTACTAAACTTGGGTTTCCTTGTCATGGCTCCTTGTTTTTAGAGTCCTCCAGCACACTGTTTCTTCTTCCAAGTCTCCAGATCCACTGTGTCCTTTGTCTCCAGAGAACATGGCTTCCAAGTCCTATATCCGCCCCCCTATTTCCTGCTGCATCATATCCTGTAGTGAACTTCCTGTGCTGTGTTCACAAACTAGTCCTGGATGAGCCCCCAATTGTTTTGCTTTGTGTCTATTAAAGGTTACTTTGTGGTACAATCCAAGTTACTAAACAGAAAGGCCACACACATACAACTGCAATAAACACAATTCATAGCATGCAAAGTATAACAAAATATGCATACAAAATACACATGCTCAAACTATCTATCCTTCCCAACAAATGTATGTAAGAGTATACTAATCAGCTACTAAACTTGGGTTTCCTTGTCATGGCTCCTTGTTTTTAGAGTCCTCCAGCACACTGTTTCTTCTTCCAAGTCTCCAGATCCACTGTGTCCTTTGTCTCCAGAGAACATGGCTTCCAAGTCCTATATCCGCCCCCCTATTTCCTGCTGCATCATATCCTGTAGTGAGCTTCCTGTGCTGTGTTCACAAACTAGTCCTGGATGAGCCCCCAATTGTTTTGCTTTGTGTCTATTAAAGGTTACTTTGTGGTACAATCCAAGTAAGCACTTAAAACTACATATTGCATTGATGTGCTTTACTAAACAGGCTACACATACAACTGCATTAAACACAATTCATAGCAAGCAAAGTATAACAAAATATGCACACAAAATACACAATCCCAAACTATCTATCCTTCCCAACAAATTATCATGGACATTGTATGTAAGAGTATACTAATCAGCTACTTAACTTGGGTTTCTTTGTGATGGAATCTTCTCATGGCTGATTGCTTCTTCGAGTCCTGCAAAGAGCTGTTTCCTCTGAAGCCTCTAGAACAACTCTTTCTTCTTTAAAGTCCCCAGTGCAACTGTCCTTTGTCTATGGAGCACATGGCTTCTAAATCCTATATCCCTATTTCCTGCTACATCACATCCTGTAGCGAGCTTCCTGTACTGAGTTCACAAACTCGTCCAATGGGTTTGTTAGCCTATCAATATGAGGCCTAGCTTCCAAACTACACATGTAACTAAAATGTTCCTCCATATTAGTGCTATAAAAATCCCTACAAATAGCCATGGCAACACACCACCTCTTTATTACATTAAAAATGTACTCACAAGAGACTTGAATAAGACAGCATAAAATAAGAACATGCCTCTAGATCAAGTGCATGAGTGTGATGATATAATCAGCAAGAAGAGGTAAGGCACCATTCTGTGCAATATCACTGCACAGAGCAGGTGAGCATAACTTTTTTTTAATTTTAATTAAAAAATTGCCTTTAGAATCGCTTTAAAGGAGAAGTATGGGGAACAAAAAAAACCATACTGTACACACTCACCTATATGGCTGCAGCATTGGTGTGATGCTGCAGCTGTCCCCCACTGGCTCTAAGTCCGAGTTATGTCTGCTCTGAGCACTGAGCAGTGACTGTCAGGTACCACTCTCTGCTCTGCCCCTCCACCGCTAGGCAGGAGAGGGGGTGTGATCAGCTATCTCAGGCTCTCAGTGATGCACTTAAGCCCACTGTTGGCTGTAAGTGATGCACTGTAAGCCCACAGTGCAAAACTAAGTGCACTCCTGTGACCCACTTCTCTTTTATGAGAGATTTAAACCATCCATCTCTTCATTCCTGATGGCTTAAAATGGTGGGTATGTACTGCTAAGAAGAGCCATATTAAAATGAACCTACACGAGTACAGCACAGGTGCACTTTAAAGGCAAATATATCCTAAAAAGAAAAGAGTGAAAACCGCAAACAGTTGTTTACATTAGTATCATTATCTAAAACTGCTCTCGGCTTTCCTGCATTATTTATTGATTATATAATGGAATTTTTGAGTACTGCATACTGTATATGAATAAGTATAAATAAATGTGTTCTTTTCATTTCCTGTCAGCAATAACATGGAAAAACCTTACATTCATGTGATTATTGATAAATATTCATTGAAACATGGTTCTGCAAACAGAAACAAGATTGTCAGTTGGATTCAAATATCTGTTGAATTTCACTGGCAAAATACAAGTCATTATCAGGCTTTTCAGGTAAGCACTAATATAGCTGCACACTCTACTCAAATCGAACATTTTTTAATAATTTGGCTGCAATACGTGGCTCATCACGTGGTACAGTATAATCATTAAAGAAATTGTGTTTTAACGCAAAATGAAATAGGTTTCTGTTTTAGCCAAAAAAAATATAGTGTTTGGGTGCTACAGTTTAGCCCCCAAAATAGTTTGATAGATATAAATGTAGCCAGCTACATTTATATTATTAACAACTGCAGCCAGTACCTATCCAAGAATGTATGGAGAATCTTTCCATAATAGTCTTGCTCCATTTGGAGAGCCTCCATCCACTTGGAGAGCTTCCAGTGGATTTCCTCTCTCAATTCCAGCATGTCCTGGGCAGAACCAGACTCTCCATACTGGGCGATATTCTCTTGCATTTGGCACTGGAATTCTGCTTCCATGGCAACTGGCTCCTGGAACACTTATTTATTTTACTTATTACAGGTACTTATATAGAGCTGTCAATTTATGCAGCACTTTACATGTACAGTTGTGTTCAAAATAATAGCAGTCAGACATCACTAACCTGATCAATCACTGTTTTTGGTAGAAATGATATTTCTACATGGCAAATAATTTACTAGCAGGTGTAGTAGAGTAATAGAAATCCAACAGACCCAACAGTCATGACATGAATGCTGCTGATTCTGTGTAATTGAATCACTAATTGAAAGGGGCATGTTCAAAATAATAGCAGTGTGGAGTTCTAATAGTGAGGTCATTCATTCTTTAAAAAACAGGTGGCAATTATTGCCCTTATTTAGGAAGGAAGGCAGCAAATGTTGTACATGCTGGTTACAGTGCATTTCTCTCTGAAATTCTGAGGAAAATGGGCCATTCCTGACATTGTTCAGAAGAACAGCGTACCTTGATTAAAAAATTGATTGGAGAGGGGAAAACATATAAAGAAGTACAGAAAATGATAGGCTGCTCAGCTAAAATGATCGCAAATGCTTTAAAATGGCAACCAAATCCTGAAAGACGTGGAAGAAAGCGAAAAACTACCATTCAAATGGATAGAAGAATAGCCAAAATGGCAAGGACTCAGCCAACAATCAGCTCCAGGAAGATCAAAGAAGGTCTAAAGTTACCTGTGAGTACTGCTACAATTAGAAGACACCTATGTGAAGCCAAGCTATCTGCAAGAAGCCCCACAAAGCCCACTGTTTAAAAAAAGACGTGCTAAAGAGGTTACAATTTGCCAAAGAGCACATTGACTGGCCTAAAGAGAAATGGTGCAACATGTTGTGGACTGATGAAAGTAAGGCTGTTCTTTTTGGGTCTAGTGGCCGGAGACAGTTTGTCAGGTGACCCCCAAACACTGAATTCAAGCCACAGTACACTATGAAGACAGTGAAGCATGGTTGCGCAAGCATCATGATATGGGGATGTTTCTCATACTACGGTGTTGGGCCTATTTATCGCATACCAGGGATCATGGATCAGTTTGAATACATCACAATACTTGAAGAGGTCATGCTGCCTTATGCTGAAGAGGAAATGCCCTTGAAATGGGTGTTCCAACAAGACAACGACCCCAAACACACCAGTAAACATGTAACATCTTGGTTCCAGACCAACAAGATTGACGTTATGGAGTGGCCAGCCCAATCCCCGGATCTTAATCCAATAGAAAACTTGTGGGGTGACATCAAAAATGCAGTTTCTGAGGCAAAACCAAGAAATAGAGAAGAAATATGGAATGTAGTCCAATCATCCTGGGCTGGAATACATGTGCACAGGTGCCAGAAGTTGGTTGACTCCATGCAGCACAGATGTACAGCAGTTCTCAGAAACAGTGCTTATACAAATAAATATTAATTAAGTGATTCAAAGGAAAGCAAAATCTTCAAACATTTTTCACTTTATATAGTGAATGTTTACAAACACTGCTATTTTTTTGACCAATATAATATTCAATTTTCTTCAATTTTTTAGAGGAACAACACAAATTTGATATATTTTTCTTTATGGTTTGATTTGGAATAGAATGTGTAGTGTTCCCAATGCATTTGTGTGTATGGAAATAAAAGCTATTAGGAAGATGTTGAGCTTTATTCACTTTTTTTCAGCACACTGCTATTATTTTGAACACAACTGTATATTGTACATTCACATCAGGCCCTATCCCTCAAGGGGCATACAATCTAAGGTCTCTAACTTACATTCAAACATACACATACTAGGGCCAATTCAGACAGGAGCCAATTCATCTCCCAGCATGTCTTTGAAGTGTGGGAGGAAACTGGAGTACCCGGAGGAAACCCAAGCAGGCACAGGTAGAGCATGCAAACGCCAGACAGGTGGTGCTGTGGTTTGGATTTGAACCAATGAAGCTAGTACTGCCTGGCAAAAGTGCTAACCATTTAGCCACTGTGCTGCCCATCTATCAGGGGGGAGATGTAATGTAAATGTAAGAGTAGGGTAGTTGAGAGGTGATGTGATCTGTAGCAGACTATAATTGTAGATATAGTTTAATCCTGTGTTATTAGAGATACAGTATTTCTTAATCAGTCATAGACATATGTTTTTAATTAGCATTTGAAAGGACAAAGCAAGCTTCTAGGCTGAAGTTGTCACCTAGATGCCAATAAAACGTTCTCACCTATGTAGCCAGAGTGTGCCACCTTCTTGAACCTAAAAGAACAATCCTAGTCATTTCGGCTACAAAAGTTAGCAGGAGATCGAGAGACGGCTCCGAAAAGTCTGCCAGCTTTGAATTATACCAATAGATCAGAGGAATCTGTTTCATCGCTCATAAAAGCTAAAATATTAGTTGCAGAGAGATGGAAATACTTCCTTCTGATTGGACACATTTTAGGCTACATCTTCATGTAAAACTGTATTTGTAGCCTCTGTAGAATCCCGGAGAAACACATAAAACAGTTATATGGTGCCTGATTGTGACAGCTGAACAGAGTGATTGGTACTGTCACAATTGGAATGTGCAGCTGGTGTCGGAAATCCTATCCCTGACCCAGTGATCCAAACCGTTTCAGGCCCATTTGAGATTGGGCACTTCAGAACACAGAACGTCCTGTGGATTGGTACAGGAACACCTCCCAGAGTTGATTGGCCAAGGGCTAACATCCTGCCCACATCCATATCTCAATAAATTGAGGACCTTGAGATATGGACGGGGTGTTTTGTACGGTTGACTGGCTAATTGCAGCCTTTTTTTTACTTGCTCCAGACACAGGATAAATCTTGGTAAAAGTTTTATTTCTGTTTTTATTCCATTTTATTTTATAGTGAATAGCCAATTTTTTGTATTTTCTGTAACTGTTTTTTCCTTGTATATATTTTATGCAGTGGCCACTTTCTGGATATTAAATCATAGAATTAATAAGTGACTTCTGTGTACTTAAGCTTGGGTTCATATCTCCAGAGAGATTTTTGTATTGTAGTGTCTATGTATTGGTCACAGATCAAATGCATGCCCACAGCGACTAGCTAACCAAGGCGTGGTCCGCAGGACACGCAGGACGATTGCATACTGATTGGCAATGAACTTAGACCGAGCACATAGACACTGCAATACAACAATCTCTCTGGATATATGAGGCTGAGCTTAAGTACCCAGAAGTCACTTATTAATTTTATGATTTATTATCCCGAAAGTGGGCAGTGCATAAAATATGTACAAAGAAAAAACAGTTACAGAAAATACAAAAGACAAAAAGACATACAATTGGCTATTCACTATGAAATAAAAAGGTAATAAAAACAGAAATAAAACTTTTACCAAGATTTACCCTGCGACTTGAGCAAGTCAAAGAAAGTCCACGATTTGCCAGTCAAATGGAACTGGCTCCGTACAAATCACCCGGTTCATATCTCAGGGTCCTCAATTTATTGAAATATGGATGTGGGTTGGACTTTAGCCCTTGGCCAATTAACCCTTCCTGAACCAGCCCACAGGACGTTCCGTGTTCCGAAGTGCCCAATCTTGATTGGGCCAGCAATGGTTTGGATCACTGGGTCAGGGATAGGATTTCTGACACCAGCACATCAGTCTGATCTCGACAGTGCCAATTATTGTTCAGTTGTCTCAATCAGGCGCCATATAACCGTTTTGTATGTTTCTCCGGAATTCTACAGAGGCTACAAATACAGTTTTACATGTAGATGTAGCCTAAAATGTGTCCAATCAGAATGAATTATTTACATATCTCTGCAACTAGAACACTTTTTTGATATACTGGTGGTGGTTTGCATGTCCCAGACTGTAGGAAGCACCCCACTGCTTGCCACCAAATGCGACGGAACGCCTGTCACCTTAGTTAGATGATTCCATCAGAGAACCACTTCTTGTTTGCAATCAATGGCTCACATTTGTGAAAGTATTTTGTAGTATAGTGTCCCATAGAAAATGTTCATTCTGAAAGGAAAGTAAAGGTTTTCTGACAAATCTGTTGGGTTTACTCATTTATGCTGAGCAATTTATATACTGTATATCTGTGAAGACTAGGGATGAGCAGTCAATGTTGAACTTGATTTCACAGCAAAATTAATTATATTGACTTAACCGAAATATTAGTGAAATTAGGTATGACTAGCTTTAAAAAAATTGTGGAGTGCAGAGTACCTAAAGGAGAACTCAAGTCAGAATAAATATAACAGGTAAATTTAGACCTGTTATTTATGGACTTTTAGCTTCAGTAATTCATGCGGTTGCAAATTGCTTTGGATCATGTGAGAGCAATTTCCTCTAATCACAAAGATGGATATTGGATGCACTCATGAGGCTGTTGACCATAGTGTAGAGTTAGGAGAAATGCACTCAGATATTCAATTATGAGATTCTGTTGGTTTTAACTGGATTATCTTGGCCTTGGGTATTTGGAACACAACCCTGTATCACTTAACAGTAAGTCAAACCCAGCAGAGTGATCTGTATTGATATTAATATCAGTTCCACAGTTCAGGCCCACAGAAGCACCAGATTTCCTAAAGGCACTGTTGTTTTCCTGCTTCAGGCAAAAAGCTATACAAAATGTGACATTCAAAATCAATTTAATAATTGTTCATTACATATTCATGACTAAGTCTTGTGTTTTGTCTAGAGTTCTTCTTTAAGAATACATATACACAGCTGTCTAAAGAAAGTTAATAAAGTACTAAGTAGATAAAGCAACCTTTGCTTTGGTTTTGAATACCGACAGAGAAAATTTATTTTAATTTTAGCATTGCAGAGTATGATTAAAGAACTAGAAAAGGATAATTAGGTGCTTCACCTCCTCTATCAATTAAAAGTGAAAATATGAATCCAATTTTCTTATATGACGGAAAATGGAGAGAAATGAATATCTACAGAGGCAAGAAGTAATTGAATAGTTAGCCAACTTATTACACTGTGATTTGAAACCATAAGAAACAATGTAATTGACTTATACTTCCTGGAAAATATTACTTGTTCCATGACATACTCTTGCAGTAAAAAGCTGATTAAATACATAAACAGGCATATTAATATTTATAGTTCACTTAGACCCTAAAAACAATCATGCTTAATGATAAAGCAATAAAAAGTTGTTTTTATTTTTATTGTCTTTGCTCTTTGTGTATGCCAGTATAATACACATTCAATAGAATTCATAAAAGGATGTCATAAATACTCTTAAAAATTCCTTCATGCCTCTGCACCAGAATTAACGGTGCTATTGCAATGGATTCATAAAACTCTCAGGGACAGGTACGCGGATTTGTAACAAGAGGCATCTAACACTGAAGCTTAACATTAGTGACCTGCTTGCCCAGTACACCTGTCACACAAATAGATGCATCGTTTAAAGAGTATAGTTGTGGGGTGTGCGGAGCCTGATGATGGATGGCAGTGGGCAGAATTCATAGCTGTTAGATAGTTCACTAGCTATTATGGAATTTAGCCACTGCCATCTGCTGTTCATGGGGTGATGGAACTGATGGAGACTAGTTCCCATGAGGTCTGCCTGCCTTATGATTGACAGCTGATGAGAGGGTGGCAGATTCTATAGCCTCTAGCTTGCTCTGGTATGCTGGCTGTCTGCATCCGATAAACTGGTGAAGCAAATACAACAATATTAAAGTTAACACACAACTCTTCCTACAGCCTCCGAAGACTCTGGCCTTTCTCTGTACACCAACTTAGAGTTGGCCTCGGGTACCTCCCATTTCATGTTCGTTTAGCTGGAATATTTAAGAATAGTGTTCGAAAAAAAAAATTGAATGACAGGGACCTAACACACACAAATAAAAGTGTAGAACTAAAAAATATGAATAAACAATATCAATGCTTTCCTAACTAAACATCCATGAAGTTAGATGTGACATAAATTCCAATACAATATGCAAAATAATATAAAAGTAAAAAAATATGTCCCAATTCAAAAAAGAATGGAAATTATCAGAGAATATAAATGTACATTTTCAATTGCTAGATGATCAAACATTATCCATGTGAAACACGTATCGCCCCAATCCATGCTCAAAGAAGGCTTACCAAATGTATTTGACCATCATGTTATAGAATGGTCAAAATCAGCTCAAAAATGATGCTAAAGCAACCGCTCCAGCCTCCTCCATAGCCTCCAAATGTGATTCAAATGGCGTTCACCCTCTCCGTATTGACCATCAATGCATGCGTTGTTAGGCATGAAACCTAACACACTAACAGGGACCTAACACAAACAAGAATTGTGGGCAGACGGAACACAGAGCTACCACATTAAAACTGACAGCGGAACTCAATATCCATCTTTAAGGCTCTGATTTCACAATAGCAGTCCACAAAGAACTTTGCAAATCCACTGATGAAATCTTGCCATGCTTTGTGTATGCAGTCATAACCATGGAGACTGTTGCTCTTGGAATGCTAAACAAGTACAGTATTACCAGAGTATATGCAAGAAGACAGCACACAAGTCAGAAGCATTGCTGATATTATACATTTATAAATTCATAAAAGTAATTGTAGCAGATATGACAGTTCCATATTTAACTAGGAAAGATTAACTACATTTTTTTTACAGGGGATCTTTGTAGTTTTTTTTTTTTTTATAAACTTTGAAGTACTATACAAATATTTCTTCATTGGGCTTCCATGCGAATCTCTTTCTCTCTCTGTATCTCTCTCTCTCTCATACACACCTGCCCTAATAATAATGCTACATATATCATTTCACTCAATATTATACTCTCATGTCTATAATCTCATCCAATTACTTCCATAATCAGCCCCACCAAATACCTGGCAGAATTTCCATGGCAACAGTGCCTTTCCTCCTCTCAGCACCCTATACCTTATTTTTGCTTGCATGCAGGGGTACATACAGAAGCACTTTCATCTACTTTCATCAAAAAGTGCAAGCACCCGTCAATTTTTCATTTACAGGAAGCAGCTTACTTACCAACAACCACTCAGAGTGACCAAAGTTAAATATCTTAAAAATAAATAAATACATTCAAGAACAGCAAAACCGTAAATGTCTATTATTTTTTTTGTTATTATTTCTAAAGACGCCCCAGAGAAAAAGCCTGTGACTGGCATTAGACTGCAGATAAAAAATCTCTGCGCACCATGTGAGATTAACAGTCAATCCCCAATGCTCTTAAATGCCCATTAGAACTACAACTCTGCAACCAGCAATGCTTATACTTTCTGCTGATTGCAGAACTGTAGTTCTGACTAGGTAGAGGACATTTGAACCATTAAAGATAGACTGCTGCTCTCATCCATTTATGCTGGGGATGCTTCAGAAAAGATAAAAACACTAAAGCACACAGAAAGCTTAGCAACACTTTTATACCAAAAATGTATTTACTTTAGAAAACTGCATAAAGTGAGGTACTGAAAATAATATTTACCTACACTTTAATATTAGGCCAATTGCTGCATATACTGCTTCCCTGATCTGGAATACACTGCTTGAAATTACAAAGCAGAAAAAGTATGTTGGTGAAGTCTTTTCTTAGATCCTCTTTTTTATGCAGAGCTGTTAAAGTGATTGTAAAGGGTCACTGTTTATTTTTTTTAAAATAACAAACATGTTATACTTGCCTGCTCTGTGCAACAGTTTTGCACAGAGCAGTCCAGATCTTTCTCTTCTTGGGTACCCTGCTGGTGCTCCTGGCTCCTCCCACCTGCTTGCTATGGGGGCACTCATCTGTGCTTGCTCCCACTACTCTCTGCTCCCTTCTCACTGACTGTGATTGGCAGCTGTCTCTGAGCCTATGAGGAGGGAGAGAGCTGCGAGAGCCGAGAGAGCCACCACATTTGCATAGAATACATTAAGGAGAAAAAAAAACCCTGCCTTTAGAACCATGGCTTCATATTTATTTATTCTTATACGTGTTTCTCTATCCCCATTCTGTTGATTTGCTGCATGGTGATTTTAGTGGTTATTTAGTCCAGTTTTGTGTTCATTTTTACATATATATATATATATATATATATATATATATATAAACTTTTTGGTGATATATTTATTATTGATTTTTTATTGTTTTATTATTTACATTTCCACTTCTCTCTGGTGTATTTTGTACATAATAATAACTGCTTTTTTTTTTCATAGGTGGCCAGCATTCCAATGCTGGGATCTGTGTTTTTGTTCCGGGATATACAGTAGGTCCACTGGGCATTTTGATCTTGGTTGGTCTTTACGACACTAACTGCTGGTTCCTTGGTTGCAGTGGGCAGTCCATGTGACACATCCCGTGTCCTTAGCTACTGTGTGTGAGTTAAGAGACAAATTAGACTTGCCAGTGGGTGTGGGTGGCCCTTGAAATGCATCAGCAGTGATGTGGATTTGTACAGGGACATGTTATTGAGAGTAGCTATGTGAATCGAGGACCTGGACCTCAGGGGAGGCCTTTCTTTTTCCAGCTATAAAAAGGACTTTCTGGGAGACCTGGGCAATGATTCTGGCTTAAGGTTGCATGCCATGTCATGCCTCTGTACTCAGGATTGACTGCATGACTTAGTATTTTGATAATTTTTTTATAAATAGTACGATCTGTGCTATGTATTGTGCCTGTGTTGTGTGAAATTTTCAGTGATGAGTATTCATGGATATTTTAAAGGGCTGCAAGATTGAGTCCAAGGATCTACTAAACATGTTTGCATATGTATTAGCCATTGGAATATTAGTTGGTATAATTAGGGAGTGTATTCTGATTTAGCAAAACTGGAAAGCTGGTTACAGCTCACAGAAAGATCACTACTCCATTAAAAAATGGAATAACTTACAGTAAAAAAACACATATCTGGATATATTATATACACAGTATATGATAGATAGATAGATAGATAGATAGATAGATAGATAGATAGATAGATAGATAGATAGATAGATAGATATGCAGTATATTGTTTTTTAATAAACCTGGTAAGCCAGGTATTACTTGGTAGCAAAAATTGATAGTCATTAAAGAGGATACAAGTATAGAAACCACTAGCTGTCGCCAAGTATGTGACATGCCAGCCAATGATACAAGGTGGTTTTTTGCCAACCTACAAAGAAGCATTGGAACCTCACCAAATTGTCAGGACCTGCAGAAAGAATACATCAATATATCCTTCCAGTCAAGTAAAGGATACTTGGTGCCATATTGGGGCCATATATACATATACATTATTGATTTATGTATACAAAAATATACATCATACAAAAAATATACAATCTGATAGTTTTAGAAGATCTTACGCATCTTCAAGTTTAATAAATAAAAAGCTATTTTGCCAAGCTGTTACAGGCAGTACAGTTGAATTCTTCAAAATATCCTTTTGTAGCATTAATTTTATGCTAGTGATTAACCTCCCTGCAGTGCTCCACACCAGCTGGCATCACGTCCGTGTGTATTCTGGGACAGCAACCAATAAGAAATTACAATAATCAATTTGCCAGACACACAGTAGTATAGTAATTAGTGACTTTCAGATTCAGAATGTATAATGTTCAGGTGCAAATCGAGATCTCCTTCATTAAAATTTGTTCTGACACCTCTGTCATGAAACATTTGAACCTAGAATACAGTATTGCATTGTAGACTTTTTCAGCTTTGTTTGTCAGTTTCAAGCAAAAAAATAAGTTGTCACTAGAACATTTCAAGTGTGTTTACTTGAAAACTGCATGAAAATGTTGATGATGTTAACTGATAAATACAGTTCAGTAAATGAAAAGGCTTGGTTACAGTATGTTTGGAAGGCCAAATAAGAATACGAGTAATAAATTGGCTATAAACCCTGGGATGGGCTGTAGATCTTTGAAGTCAGTCAAAAAATAAAGAGACTGTAATGCTTATTTTTTTACATTAAAATAATAAACATGGTATACTTACTGGCTCTGTGCAAATCTCTTGCCTCATCTTCTGGAGTCCCCTCTCTGCACTGTCTCCTCCTCCTCTTCCCTGAGTGCCACCATACCAAGCTGGTTGCTAAAGAAACACTGCCCCCAAGCCAGGCTCTGTGTGTCCATAGACACACACAGCATGACTCAGCCATGCCCCCTACTTCCCCCTCACAGAATTTGACTGACAACAGAAGAAATTTATGAATGCAGAAAGAGAGGAATAGTGCTGTAGCAGATGGGACAGTGCTGGATCAAGAGCAGTCTCAGATAAGTGTTAGGGATGGCTGAGGGGAGGGGTCACAAGCATTGGAAGCTTTTTACCTTTAAGCAGAGAATACATCAAGGTAAAAAAAATGGCCTTTGAAACCACTAACATTTCAAATACCACACCACTACCAACTCTCATTATGATCATCATTTTACAATAAACCAGTAAAAGTTCAAGTAAAGTATAATAGTGAAAAATAAAACCTCAGGATATCATTTCATGTGCTCAATTCACAAAGCTTTATAATAACTCTGAATTTGCCAATGAATGTAGACCAGGAAAAAGAAAGCAAATATGTATCCTGTCACTTGCAACTCCGAAGCTGAAGTTGATTTTGCTAATTACCTGGTTTTCCTCTGCACTCAATGGTTCCTCCCACTCAATGGTTCCACTGCACTCAATGGTTCCTCCCACTAACCCCCATGTCACTAAAAAACACAGTAGTAACATGGTGCCGGAGTGGCCACGAGTATTTTGCAATTCAGTATATGTACTAATTTTACTGTTTTCCATAGCACCTCCACCACAGCAAAGAAGCCTATGGCTAGCTCTGGGATGCAGATAATGATTATATTCTGTGTGGAAGCAGTGGTCTTTCTGCAGGGGCTATTGTAGTGGCAATAATAATAATGACCATGAAGTTATTTTTATATTATGACATAATTGTTAGTGTTCCTGCCCACAGTTATTCTAGAAACCAATAGAATCTTCCTGAAACTGTTTTTTTTCCCATTATTAAAAAACCCAGCTGTCCTATTAGTTTTTAGCTGAGGAGACATTCTGGGACTACAACCCCAAGAAGACTGAGATAGGCATACAGTACATGGTTAATATCAGATTGCTGGTTTGTTGGCCTGAAGCTCCAAAGGCAATAAATCTACTCACAGAGAGAAAAGATTAAAGGGGAGTTGTGACTAGTGACATAAAGATCCCAAAGACTTCTCTTGTGTTTGATATCAGCTTATGTAGACTCAAGACTTTACAGGAAATTATGATTGTCACCAACTGCAGCAACTCCAACTCAATGTTATTTTCACATGCAGTCAGATTTTCTATGTTTAATAAACTGCTATAATTGGGCTCCCATAACCAATAGCAAGCATCTGAACTACTAAAGCTTTAAAAAGTAAGTTTCTCAGAGTGAGATATTTCTTAATGCCAGCTTTCATTGGATAAAAATGCACTTTCCTGAAATGAGCAATAAAAAATTGGGTGAATGCAGATATGATGCCTGGATCTGCTTGTTTGTATTCTTCCATTTTAAATATGTACTCTAGGCATGCCTTTTAGGCCAAACAATCACAATTTATGTCCACCTGTGCAGTAAACAATAATCTGCATTAAAAGTCGTAAAAAAAAGAAATCTGAAAAATCAGCACAAGGGGCATAACTTACAGTCAGTAAGATGGGTCCCTTGTGTAGATTCCTCTGCTGTTAGGAGTAATTCTCCTCGCCCTCTGCCCCCCCCCCAATCTTCTGGTACTGTGAGGGTTATTACAATTAAAGGGATGTCAGAGTCTCTCATCAAGGGTGCCCAACTAACATTGCCATTCATAGAAGCTATACTACAGCTTTTATGAATTGGCACATGATCTATGAATGAAGAGTGCAGAGCTGTCATCTGCCTGTCCTCCATTCTTACATCCTGTTCTATTCATAAAAGCTGTAGTAGGGCAGGATGGAGAAGGTTACAGCAGAGAAATAAGCACAAGGAACACATCCTATGTTCCTAAGTTATGTCCCTTGTGCTGATTTTTGGGTTTTTGATTTTGGTTGCACTTAGGCTTTAATTGCTACTTCCATTAAATATTTTTAATATAACTAGTTCTTATGAGCTATTATCGGTTTACCAAGAAAAAGACAGGGAAGGGACTAAATAAAGTCATTACAATATATCAGTTGTGTCAATTGGATCATCAAAATATAAAGCATGTTAAACCCTCATTAAAACACTGGGTAATGTATCAGCTTAAAAAACAATTAATCATTAGGTTGATGCCTGTTTTATTCAAGAAAATGTATTTGTATAATTAGTAAACATCGTCAATGTTTAATTTGTGTCTATTCATTATCCATCTAAAGAAGCCATTAGCAATACATTTTAATTAATTCCCCTAAGTAAGTGAATCAAATATTCTTACCTCCTTTAACCATTTATACGTGACATTACTTGGTATGCAAAATGTCACTTCCTATACTAAGATCATGGTATGTTATCTATCAAACATATGACTATGTTCTGTGTTTTTAAATCATATCCTTTCTCATTGCAGCTTCTACATACATCTGTTGTCATCTACAATTCAGGTTAGATGGTTATACATCAACTAACCAGTGATTCTATTCTGACATGTTTTGCAAGAAGAGAAGACTGTACTTACTGCAGTACTTCATTGCCTTCAATAACTTTAAGATATTAAGGGTACGTTATTTTTTAAAGTATTTATTTAACCAGCTAGCTGTTATACATTTCAGATGCTATTTAAACACTTTCTTGATGCCTTAGAGCAATTTTACACTACACAGTAAGAAACTGACAATGAGATTATATTGTCAGAAGGCTTAGCTTCCATCTTTACTGCTTTCCTTCCTAGCCACATTCACTACCTACAGTTCCTGATTAAGTAGCACAAAGCGCTTTTCCCTCTGCATAGTTTAAATGCATGGCCTTAAAAAGCTGTTGTTGTCATATGACTGTTCAACAGGATGGAGAGTCTCCTAAAAAATGTAGAAAAGAATTATGTTCTTTTGGAGGATACATACAAAAAACTGAGATGCTATGGAAGTTAAATCAGTCAGTAATTTTAT
Organism: Staurois parvus; assembly: GCF_062004578.1. NCBI lineage: Eukaryota > Metazoa > Chordata > Amphibia > Anura > Ranidae > Staurois > Staurois parvus. The sequence goes on from NW_028318060.1 coordinate 14,088,896, forward strand.
ATTGGTTAAAAGGGCCCAACAAACCTAAACACATATACACACTTACTGGGGGGTGAGGTTATAGGGCACTGTGCAGACCACACTGTGTGCCTGTATTCCCTAGTCTGTTCAGCCTATAGCAAGATGCAGGCTGTGCTTGAACATGGGAGTGTTCAAGAGGCAGCTTGTGATTGGGAGGGTGTGTGTGCCAGAGGCAGGTTGTGATTGGTCGGGGACATGCTGTTTGAACAAACTACCCAATACAGATATGCTGTTTGTCTGCACAGTGTCCTGTAGCTCTGAATGGCCTGCCAAAGGATGCAAGCTGACTATGCGTACACAGACCAGCTTCTGTGCTTTGTGTGGTCAGTTTATAACAAGGAAAATGGTGACTGACAGGATCAACCAGGTACTTCAGGTGGAAGTACATGAAAATGATAGAGTCTATGCTTTATGAAATACACATATGTGAGCACACACATGAAAAAAAATATTTAGGGTAACTTACACTGTAAGAAAATCAGAGCTGCACTGATCAGACATGTATGTCCTTACCTCTGAAGTTAAGCCCCGAAAAAAGGGGTGCACCCCCAAAACGTGTCAGCTTGCTAGTATAGCAGGGTTCATGATTCAGATATGCAACTCTCACATTGCATGGCATCTCGTGATTTTATTTGCTTGTATACCTTCCACTCTTGTGAGTACCCATTTGATAGGACTGGTGGCTTTATCTATTAAATTTGTGATAATGCCCTAGGTGCTTGTGCCCTCCTGTCTATCCTTTTTGTAGCTTTCATACTGGATTCCCTCATCTGAGGAGGGCTGCATCAGCTAAGCATTCCTGGAAACCTTCATCCATTGTCATCTATGGTCTCGATCAACTGTGGCAGATCTCTGAGCACTGGGAGTGATTGTGTGTTTTGTGTTTAAAACAGATTGGGTTGATTTACTAAATGTATAGAAGCTGTTGATTTTTTTTGTTTAACAAATAAAAACAAATTTTTTCCTAAGATGTGGTCATCTGCTTGAAATGAACACAGCCCCATCATATTGAAGCCCAGAAGATAACTTTATATTCCTCAAGTTGGATACACAGAATATAACTGGTTACTAACATTTATAGGTAAAGTTGATCCAGGGAATATCCGATTGCCTCTCGGGGTATCAGGGAGGAATTTTTTACCCTACAGGAGCAAATTGGATCACACTTTGCTGGGTTTTTTGCCTTCCTCTGGATCAACTGTGGATGTAGAATTATAACCTTTTTTTTTCTTTTCTTTTTTTCATGGTTGAACTTGATGGACTTTTGTTTTATGCAGGGCGTTATATCATAAGGAGAAGCATGCAATATTGTGGAACCTTGCTATTTAATTTGTGTTACTAACTTTAAAACAATAGCATAGTCTCATGCTTTGCACCCCGGTAAACAGTATTTTCTGGAAACATTTTTTCAAGCAAAATGCCCTTCAAGCATCAGGTTATCAGAATATACTTTGATTACATGTGATACACGAGAACCTTAAATCGGATTGCAAATGTTGTGATAGTCAAGCACATATGTTCATAAACAAAAACCTCAAAATGTAGCTTTTAGTAGAAAAAAAGCCACAGGCTGGCAGATTGAGTAATTAAATTAGAACAACATACAGCTTTATTGTACCACTGAGTGAACATAAAAATTCTACTGAGCCAAGTAAATATAAACCTCAGGGAAATAACCAATCAACACTTCAGCCAGGAGCTCTGCCCAATTTAAAAGAAGTCCTTGTCATGCTGTGCTCTCTGCTGGAAACTAGAGTAGGAAGAAAAAACATTTTCACTAAAAGAAAATCTGGTATTTGTATAAGTTCAACATATTGCCTTTGCATATAACTGTGTTTATTTGATTTTAGGGAACAACAAAATATGTAGAAACATACAGACAATGAAGCAAAAAATGATAATTAAAGCCACAAGGTCCAACAATATATTGTACTAACATCTCTTACTCCACCTTCCCAACTCACAGCTAACTACATTTTTGCTATCTAGAAAAACTAGAAAATGAAAGATAATATCTGAGCTATAGAAATAATGCAGACCCTTTACCTTGTGTGCATAATTCAGATTCAGTATCTGGTATATCTCCCCTGGGTACACTGCTGTGTGAATAGCTTGTTCCTGTTCTCCGTATACAATCGATTGCACATAGAATGTGGTTGCACTCCAAATTAATCAATATAAAGTTATTGATCCAGATGCACAACTCCCTCCCAGCCTTTTTTGGGTGAAAAAAAGCCCATATTGGGTGAAATGCATTAGTGAGGGCTGAATCTCAGTGGGAAGCATGTTGCACATCTACGTGGATCAATACATTTATCTTGGTCTTGGGACATTTTGAAGAGCAGTCATCTTTTTCTCTTGTGTTCAAAATCTAGTATACTTGACCATTATCTGATTGTACTATATGAGGCATGAATATTTCATTTTTGATTATTATTGTTATACTGAAACCAAACATTTGGCTACTGAATAAATACACTTGCAATTCTTAGAGATCAAATACGTATAACACAATCAATGGCTACAAAAATTATGAATGTAAGCCCATCTGAAGGAACAAAAGGAATCTTTAATTTGGACCAAAGTAATGTCTAAACTTAAAGCTACATTATTATGTTTTTTTACAAGAAGGTCATTTAGTTACATACTTTTTAAACAGATCTTTTGTTTTCTGGCACATGTATAAATGCTTTCCATTACAAATATGCATTGTGGGAACTATAATGGTTTGGGATTCAATTTCTATTAAAATTAATATATTAATATATTTTTTAATAAATATAGAGTCCCATCTAAACAGGGCAGGCAGGGAAGGAGGATTTTTCAACCCTCTAACTCATTCAGTTGCTTGTATAAATCCAAGCATTAGCTATTGAGTTCTGCAACTAACAGAATTACTCAACAAACAGCTTAGAATAGAAATGTTAACATTCATGGGTCAAAAAATGTATATACAGTACTTATGTATATTCAAAAATCCATTACAGGCTTGGGCTGGCTGCAGGTCTTAGAATTAAACTCAGTCTTGGGGAAGTTGCATGGCTGCTGCCAACCAATAAAGAGCTCTGCCCAAAACACACTTTTTGACTGTTTTCAGCATAGCAAACCAAAAGACCTTGCAAACAGAAACCCAGAAATATTTCTTAGGTGACTTAACTCTCTATTATCAACCAGAAATGAAAATATATGAGTTTTAGGTGAAATTATCTTTTTCATGGTTGTTGAAAAACAGTATTTTAAAACAAGAAAATTTATTTTGAGTTAGTAAACCTACCTCAAGGCCATTTGTTTGTGGCTGGAATAGTGCTATGTATCTGCAATATTTTAAAATATTGCAACTACAGAGAAGGCAGAAATGATGTACAATCCATACAGACAACATCTTTAATTCATGTTTACATATAACGCCTTAGATATTTGTAAAGAATTTGATATGGAATCCCAAGACTTCTTGATTTTTTTTTTTCAGAGAGGTGAGCGTGTTCTAGATTTAGTTTCCAATATTTTCAATTACTCCAGTAAGGAGACATTCTAAATTCCCCTTGGGTTTTTTTAAGAGAATAGATGGAAAGAATAGCTGTATTGTCTTACTTTTCAATAAATGGAGTCTGTGGTATTATTTTGCTGCAGGTTTACAGTTTTTGCAATTCACGAGGGTCTAACTTTTAAATTAAAAATATTTCATGTAAACAAATTCATTTTTTGGCATCCTAAATAGCAGAACCTTTTATACAACATATTGAGCCCTAGAGTGTTACAAATGTTTTTGTTTTTTAAATTGCCTCACTGGTAACTAATTTTGTGTGCAATAATTTGTTGGCAATAAATGCATAAAAGAATCATTTCAACCATCTAAAGAAGTGGGTACCTCTTTATGTTGCCAGTAAACATGTGTTCTAACTTTACTGTTTCTTGCACAGGGAAAAACAACCTGGATCTTTTAGGAGTTTAAGTCCACCTTAATTTGTTTTTGGATTTTCTTATTACTGGATAATAGACTACTGTTCTCATTGCTGCATGACCTGATCTATGACTGTGTCTAAATTATGCTTAATCTGCTGCCTGCCTTGACCTTATACTATTTCTGGATTATGCTTTAATAAATCACCAATTGTGCTACGGTCCATGCCTTATAGTTCTGAAGACCACATGCAGTCTTTTCCTTTATGTTCACTTAGTTTCTTTTGCCACCTGACCAGAAACTATAGCATTGTGTTTTAAGCCACGGGGTCAACCTAGAACCAGTAAGCCTACTCACCTGAAGGGAATGGAGGATACTATAGGTGAAGCTAAGCCTGTTATAGTTTCTGACCTCTGGTACTGGGGCAAGCATTATGGGATCATTACTAAAGAGAGAGGAAACACAAATCAGAACTCTGGCCATTTCAGCTATTTTTGTTTTTACTAAAGAGGGAACTGGTTGCATCCTCTGAAAGGTTTTATGTCTTTATGTTTACCAAAGTCACTAGGGGCTGGCAATTAATTCAATGTCATTAACAGTGTTTAGATATTCTCCATCCATGCGCATCTGAAGTAGGGATAAGATTTGGGTTTACTTCTAAAATGCGTTCAAATGATTCAAAAAATGTATTGTCATTCTACAATCACAGATCATACAATGAACACTGTGGGGTTTACTCATACATGGAATTCATTTCGAATCCCTGGAAATGCTTGGATGCACAAAAGTTTTTTTTTTTTACCTCTTTCTGTTTGCTAAATCCACTAGGGGCTGGTGATTATTACAATGACATTATGCTGCACTTACATTCTCCATCCATAAACTTCCTAATTATGAAAAACCTCATATGTTTGCCACCTAAAATAAGGAACAACCTAGAGTATGCATAGGTTGTGCCCCAGGTCAGCTTAGTCACATGAGCCAATAGTTTGAAGGAATAGATAACCCATCAATGGTTAACAAAAGTGTCAGGTTGTATTGAAGATGTTTTGGAGAGCTGACAATTCTTTGTAAAGAATGATACAGGTTTTTTTTATTTTGCCATTGGTAAATGCCCTTCATGGCGGTGTCTGTCCCCTCATACCTATTTTTTCAACATTAGCTTGCTTAATAATCCGACAAATGGCCAGAACTGAAATAAAAGATTTATCCCCCATAGACGTCTTTGGAGTTTGCTGAACTCCAAGCAAGATTTGCAAAACGAATTCAGGCAGATTTGCTCATCCCTATTTTAAAGAATGATTAAGTATCCTCATACAAAAACATTCTGCAAGAGGAGCTATGGATGAGGATAGCAATGAAAATCATTCAAAGTGTCAAACCTAGCTTAGCAATCTGTTGGCAGGTAAGTTAGTTCCTACATTTAGATAGGCTAAAGGATGTAGGATGGAAGGATGTAGTTTACCTTTATGAAAATAGTTTTGATTCTAGTAGACTACTTCAAAGACGTCAAGAAATTTACTTTACCTGATTTTTGCTGAAAATTTGCATCACTTGTTTAGCATTTTGGGGTTTATTTATTGATTAGTCAAAGTCAAAATTATGAAAGTACTTTTTTATAGTCCAGACAGCAAGTGCAAACATATTCAACTTTTACCCCAAAGCTATACTGAAGCTGCATGCAAAATTGTATAGTAAACAGAACTTAAGTTTAACTTAAAAAATTATTAACATATCCTCTTTCAAACTAAAGGAGGACCCCTAACCTGTTTACAATGGCATGTCTAATACAACTGGCCCCTAATTTTATAAAGAGCCTAAAGAGCTGATTTTTTTTTCCACTGTGTTTCTTCTAAAATTAATTTTTCTGCAGGCTGTATTAAAATAGTTTTTTCTCCTCCATAAAGGAACTGGTAAAGGATTCAACATAAGGTCCATTATTTTTACATGTGTTAAAAATACTATCATCAGTTTCGTTAACTTAGTAAACCACTTTAAAACCTCATAAGAATTAATTTCATTGTGATTAGCAGTTAATGAAACAGAGCTGAAACTGAATTTGGGCGAATCTCTGGTGGACCAATTTTCACGATTCCTTCATCACTAAATGCAAGCCTGTTTATATTAAGAAGGATGCCTAAATAGAATTCCGCTGAAAAATAAATAGTATTTCAATATCATATCAAATAGGGTCTCTAAATGTAATATGAAAATCATGTTCAAACATTTTCTTGACAAGTTATGGCCATCTTGCATGTTGGGTAAATTGCCTCTATTCAAGCTGACATTTTATTTGTGTGCTCACTACATAGAAAAATAGGCTAAAAATGTTATGAGTGCATGCTGAGAATGTATGGATTTTAACTTTGGACTTAAACCCCCACAGTTCAGCTCAACAGAAAACAGCATTGACTGCTTTAGATTCAATTCTGCCAATAATGATGATTAAAAAAAACATAATAGGATTTCTTAGATGGAAAAATTCCATTTTTACTTTGTTTTTATAAAGAATATTCTTATTATTTTATATTACAATCCCAATGTCATCCATGCTTAGTGCAAAACAATAAACAGACAAATAAAATTGTAGTGCAAGTCAAGCTATAGTTTTAAAAGAGCTACTGTTTGGTGCTTCGTGTCTAAATTGACCCCAGTGGTCTTGTGCACTTCTATTATTAGCATCTACATTTAGACAACTCAGTCATAAATTATAGCTTCTTTTTTTATTATTAGACAATGAGTACACAGGCGGCACTTTGTGCCACTCTGTTGCTAATACAATTTGACACCTAGCATGCATGTCACGTTTCCATGCACATCGATCCAGCGCCAGGTTTTGCCTCCTGCCGAGTTACTTGGGTTCCTGCCTATCCACCCTGAACCTAGGTAATATTAAGCCTTTGCACAGGTGTGTTAGTGTTCGAGCAATGTGTCTACACGTAGAAGTTGGATCCCTTTGATTCCTGTGGTGTTCGCCTCTGTTTTGAGTACTCTCATATATGGTGTGTCCTTTGATCCTGTCTTGGTTCTCAGTGTTTTCCCTCTAGCTGTGCAGTTATATTCCCTTTGGTTTCTGTCCCTGGATTCCTTCATCCCCTGTTGTGTGTTTCTTTCTCAGCATTGTTGCTTGTTTGTCTTGCTTCCTCATGTCCTGTGCGTATCCCTTGTCTGTCTAGTGTGCTGTTTGGTTGCACTGTGCCCGCATGGGTGTGTTAGAGCAGTGCAACATCCCCACCTCCAGTAGCTCTGGTGAAGACACCTGTTTAGTTGTTGCCACTGACCCACTAGTTCTTGAGTTACAGTGCAAGGTGGTCTTACCCCCTAAACGTGACAATGCAGGTCTTAACATGCCTCACAATGGGACACTTTGGGGTTGATTTACTAAAACTGAAGAGTACAAAATCTGGTGCAACTCTGCATATAAATCATTCAGCTTCCAGGTTTTATTGTCAAAGCTTAACTGGACAAGGTGGAAGTTAGAAGCTGGCTACCATGCACAGTTGCACCAGATTCTGAATGCTCCATTTTTAGTAAATCTTCCCCCAGGTTTTTATGTTAATATTTATGTGTTCTTATCTGCAGATCATTCTATACCAAATTCACTCGTGACTGATTGAGCTAACTTATCCTATACTTACATTATAGTTAGTCAATACTGGCTGGCCTATGATAGGTTATTGAAGGAGCAGTAGAAAACTGATTAGATCCTGTAAGCATGTTCACAATGTTACACTGAGAGACTGTGGAAAACAGTTAGGCTCTATGAATATAAGGAAGGACAACCAGACCAAAAGATAAGAGTCCAAATTCATTTATTGATGTTATGTTAACATAACTCTTAGCTTTTGGTCTTGCACTCCTTCCATAAATGCCCACTTTTTCCTGGTAACCTGCTGGAGTACCCACAGTAGGGTAGCCTTGCCTGTTGTGAGTAGCCTAACCTGAGCCAGTAGGCTCTTCAAATGTTTTTGGCCCACTACCTAGACTAATACAAATATAGGACACCAAGGCTCATCATGGGCTATATCCCCATACCATAAGTAAGTAACATTAAGACAGATTGAGGTACATTTTGCTTGCTATATTTAAATAACTTGATGAATTGGATTTTTATAGCAGCCTGGAGTTTACCCATATCAACCTGGAGTTTCTTATCTCCTGGCTGCTGTTTGAGTACATCACCATTACAGTGACACCCAATCATAGCTAACATTCCCCCTTTAGGTCTATAAAGGTACTTCCATCTACCTCCCATATTTATATTGAAAAGACATTCCCACAAATACATTTATAAACTAAAAATTGTCTTTATGACAAAATATGTAAAGTGCTGTGCTCTCAAAAATATAAATCAATAATCATTACAATTCATTATGCAATGAGATAACAGTGAAAAAAGTACATAAACAAATCATGGTAAAAAGTCGATATCCAACTGTGGTTAGTCAACAATCCAGCTGGAACCACATCAGGGTACAGTAAAACATCCACTGATTAGGTGTGCTCTCACTGTCCTGTTTGAACTTCACTACAAAGGTCAAATTAGCATGTAGATGACAACAGAGGTAGATTGATGAACACAGATGGATGCTCACACAGGTTAATAGTTTGCACTCCAAACAGATTGCTACCAGGGGTAATGGACAAAACCAGCACCAATGACAACTCCAAGCTGCTCAGTTCAAAGGAAAATATAATCATAGTGCCACTGTCAAAATATTTTATTAAGAAAATATACAAATGAGCTACAGCAAAACATAGCCGCTTGACTGCCAGTTCCACTGCAAGTATTTTAAAAAAGCACTGCTAAGCAAGTTTACCATCCAGCAACATGTAATGTCTCTCTCTCTTCCAAGTTATTAAGCTCTGCCCAATGCATTTTGTTGATGTGACATCATAAGGGGGACAGAGCGTAGCAGTCTGGGAGATTAATTTAAGCTTCCCTCCGCAGACATCCACCCTCCAAAGCAAAAAAGTCAAGATGCAGTGCCACCGTTACCATATTGCCACGTACAGCCCATATGGTAAAAAGGGAATGTACAGCTGTAAAACACATGCATGATCACAGGTACCCTCCACTCAGGGACAGCACCATGCGAGCGCAAGGGAGTGTTTATATATTATATTAGGAGAGATTTCAGGGGACATAAAACTTGTCCAAATACTTTTGTTTACACCATAACCATGACCTTAGTGGTGTTTTCACACAATTGTGTTCCCCACAATTCTGGGGAGGTAGAAAAAAACCTTGAAACAATGGAGAAATTAGTTAAACAAGTGTCGTGCCCCTCATGATGTTACAGTAACCATGATTTATATTGTTCTTTGAGCTTAGTGGCTTGCAGTTGTTGGTGCTTGCTGTGTTCATTACCCCTGTTGTTGATCTATTTGGAGTGGATTCCATTAACCTGTGTGAGCATCCATTTGTCTTCATCCATTTAACTTGGCTGTTGTCTACATGCTAGTTTGACCTTTAAAGTGTGGTTCAAACAGGAAGGTGAGAGCACACCTAATGGGGATCATCGTCACCCTGATGTGGTTCCATATGATATATGGGCTTATCACAGTTTGATATAGGCATTTTCACCACGATTTTTCATTACATTTTTATTATTACTGTTATCTCATTGCATATTGAATTTTAGTTATTGTTAATGTATATTTTTGAAAATGTTTCAGATTTTATCTTTTACAATGTTTTTAATAGGGCCACCCAAAACTTAAGGTCTCCAGGGATTATTCCGACCCAGTATGGGGACTGGCATGGCATTAATAACCCCATTGTGTATAAAATACCCTTTTATTGCTTTCTTTTCTACTATTTTGAATTTCAGTGCTGCTGGTCTCCTGCAACTATTACCTGTCTACTTGCACTTACTCCAGTGTTGGCACATCATACCTGGGGCTGGCTTCTTAATGGACCATGCCTGCAAAGTGTGTGTTGGCATGGTAGCTTCTAGTCTCTATCAGGAGTGAAAGGGTGCTGTAATGCAATGCTGGACACAATAACTAAAAACAAGTCATATACACACAATACACAGGTAGTCACACACACAATACACAGGTAGTCACACACCCAATACACAGGTACATTTAACCAGCATTTACACCATTATTCTAAGCATGTGAGAGACCCACTACTGAATGAACACTTGCCCTGGCACATCATAGCATTCACTTGGCACTCCAATAAATAACAGAATCCAACTGCATTATTCTTGCACTGTCAAACCTCCACTTTATTATGACACAACACACAGGAGGATATATCTTATATTCATCACAATCTGCATAATAACACACACCAATAATAATGTGAGCATTACAGCATAAAATAGACACATCTTTTGACAGTGTTACATCATAGAATTAATGCATTACCAAAGCTATGGGAAGATGGGAAGGAACAGACCCCATTGGAACCATAATGAACAGGGGGTCGTGGAGAAGCCTTAAACGCGACCAATCAATGAGCCCATATAGCCTTGGCAAGAGTCCCAGCGTCAGAGCATCCCCTTTTGCATAGGAAGGCCCCCCTCTGACCACGTTCAAGCCCTGTTTCTGACAACTTTCCCGAAGTGGGCGGGCACCACACCCACTCTAGGAGGAGTTAGCAGAAAGGTTCCATGAGGATAACAGAGTCACGCCAAGCCACTATACTGAACAAAACGTTATCTAGCCATATCACACTTTTGCTTCAAATCAGCTTCTTATCTACCTTTAACTTAAAGATTTCTAACTTCTCAAACAAGTAAACATCTTTAAATGTACAAACAAGTTCTTATCTAATTTAAGCAGTCTAATGTAACATTTCTAGATGCTACAAACACTTTCAATCTCACAAACACTTCTTATCTGCTTTAAGCAGTCTAATGTCTTGTGATTCTGTTCCTTTAGCCTAGAGAAATGACATCAATGTCATTTCTCGTGCTTTTGGCATCTGGGCAACGATGCTTTATTGTAAAAAATTCCCCCAGAAACAAAGGGTCCAAGGCCAACACATTTCACAGGCATTACAGATGCCAATGCAGTAGCACAATTTTAAGACAGCTGTCACCCCCCCACACACAAAAATTGTCTGAATAAAAATCTTCATGGCAAATTAACAGGTGTTATTTTGTTGGAAGCTGCATATCTAAAAAAGATTGAAAGCAACTTTTGAAATAAGATTACCATGGTAAAATTAAAAGAAGAATTAAAGTATACCAATGGAGTAATTCAAAAAGTGTAACACAAAGATAACAGTGTAATGGATTGTGTTAACTATATGGTTTCCTAAATATACATAAAATTAATATTCTTTGAACACTATTAGTAGTGGAGCATTATACAAGTTGTAATTGGATGTAGCCCAGTAAGGAAAAGAATATGGTAGTTCAGGAATAAACGGTTCAACATCTCATTTTAATTGCTCATGCGCCTACAAAAAGAGTAAAATGCATTTCTTTATGGACAGTTGGAAAAAAGAATATGACAATTTACCACATTATTATTCTACTGTAAGTTATGTGTTGTTTTATATTTTATATGTTGTACGTATAAAGGCATGATACTATTATACACTAAAATCAGAAAAAGTTGTTAGCTGATATTGCATATAGTAAATGTATGACAAAAAGTAGAGCTTGATTGTTTAATATTTTTAACATAAAATTATATATAAAGTACATGAATATTGCATGAAGAAAAAATGTAAAGCCAAACAGATCAATGTTTCATCCATTAAAGACATTGAATATATATAATGGATATCCAAAACAGAAAAGAAGGGTATTGTAAATCAGACAAGCATGCATACTGATAAGGAAAATGAAAGAAAGTGATTTGATTTTAATAAGTGGAATACAGGTGGAAGTACAAAGAATATACAAATGGTAACACATAGATAAGGACCAAAAAGGGGGTAAGATGTCAGAAAATAAAATAAGTAATAATGGAATCTGCAAAACAAATTTTATACCATGAATCTCTGCAAAGGAAGTTAGATCACTTTTACGCATAATATAAAGGTGATAAAAGAAAGGAATAGAGCTGGGTCTAAAATGTTAGAGACAAAAACAAGAATGTATAGATCAATTACTGAAAAAGTAAGAATGGTAAATAATATATGCAGAAGACCAGAAAAGTGCTAGAGAATAAAGAGATGTATTAGATAGAAAGCATTTAAAAGTTTGTTCAAAAAATATAGTATTGTAGAAAGGTTTACAACCACAGATGATGATGTATGGAGATAAAAAATCTATAAATTTCTGACTAAAAGAGCTGCACTCACTACAAAAATTACCAACTTAAAGGATAAGTTTACCTTTTGGGATAAAAATAATAAATGCACATATTTTTACAGGAAAAAAATGTGCATTTATTATCTTTTCCCTAAGGAGCCTGGAAAGCATTGCACCTGTGATCAGTGGATCAGGGGTGCAATGCCAGAATGAACTACAAGGCAGCTTATCAGCAACCCTGCAGTCCATTCAGTACTACATATAATAATAGGGAAGTTCAGTGAGCGCTAACAGATACAGCAGCTGATACACTAAAAAGGAGGACCTTAAAACCTTAAAACTGACAAAACATAACAAGTAGTGCAGCGCTAAAAAGTGATATAAACGTATGGTTGCACCAGTATGTATGGTGCAAAATTCTTTAGAACTTAGCAAGCGGTATAGGCCACATATGATGTGTATGACCTTCCCAATAAAAATGTGGTGAAGGCGCGTACCACACACGCCTCCACTACTCTATATAAACGCACAATAAAATTGCAAAATAAACAACACAATAATGGTCCAATAAAAGTTCAGTGATCAAAAAAAACCACAAATGAATAGAAGAAGGCTTGATAAGATCCCCGTAGTATCTATAGTCCGGCGTTATGCAGAACAAACAGGTAAATTGTGCACTCACCGGAAGCACAATTTAATTGCGCATTTGTGTCATATACACCAAAGGTCACTCCAGTCGTAGATGGAAAGAAGCTCAGATTGGATGACTCCGTGAAGAGGGGTGTCACATCTGGGGATCCCTTGTGATAAACCTGGCTCCAAACAGGATCAGCTGAAAGTTATTCAGGGCCCTGGGACAATCGCCTTGCGATCCTGAGGAGTTAAATGTGCTGCAACCATAGAAGCTCCAGCAGTCATCTCTTCCTCCAAGAAAGGACACTCAGCCCAGGACTGGATTCGATGTTCAGACACAGCAACAAGTGAGACAGGGCCCTGAATAACTTTCAGCTGATCCTGTTTGGAGCCAGGTTTATCACAAGGGATCCCCAGATGTGACACCCCTCTTCATCCGATCTGAGCTTCTTTCCATCTATGACTGGAGTGACCTTTGGTGTATATGACACAAATGCGCAATTAAATTGTGCTTCCGGTGAGTGTGAAATTTACCTGTTTGTTCTGCATAACACCGAACTATAGATACTACGGGGATCTTATCAAGCCTTCTTCTATTCATTTGTGTTTTTTTTGATCACTGAACTTTTATTGGACCATTATTGTGTTGTTTATTTTGCAATTTTATTGTGCATTTATATAGAGTAGTGGAGGCGTGTGTGGTACGCGCCTTCACCACATTTTTATTGGGAAGGTCATACACATCATATGTGGCCTATACCGCTTGCTAAGTTCTAAAGAATTTTGCACCATACATACTGGTGCAACCATACGTTTATATCACTTTTTAGCGCTGCACTACTTGTTATGTTTCATTCAGTACTACAAGCTCTCAGCCACAAAAGCGAAGATAGTTGTAGTTTGTGCATTCACAGGAAACTCCCTGGTGGTATTCCCGAGTGTAGCTTGGGGTAAAGTTTCAGTACCACAAGCGGTAACCCCGAGCTACACTCGGGAATACCATGCGGTGCTGTTCCGCGATCCCTCGATCACTTACCCTGTCCTGCGCTCCTGCAATGTCCCTCCTGCAGTGTCCCCGGCAATGTAATCCGGCGGATGCCAGCATCTGTCTTCTGGGTTATGTCCCCTGCGAGCATCGGGACGTACGGGGACAGAAAGGCGGGAAATTTGAAAATGACAAAAAGTGACATTCACTAAAATCACTAAAATCACATAGTAAAACATTACTGTATCAAACCATTTCACATATATTTTGACCCTAGTGCTTTGTCCTGTGCCCTGCCTGCATTTTTACTGTTCTTATTGCCTGGAAACTGGGAAACGTCCATGGCGTCCAAAAAGCATCCCTTTAGGTCAAAAGCGGTTTTAGATCAGCTAGAGAGGTCTTAAGGTTGCTTAATTTGCCTAACGGAGGGAGGAGAGAGCCCAGCATCGAGAAGATGCTTTCATGAATGTCATAGCATAGTAAAGCATGCATCCTGCATTGTTTTAACTGTCTGATGACTACAAATGATATAAGGCTGTGGATGATGCTTGGTATACATTTACAGCCTAGGTATGAGCCATGACTCATACACTATTACACTGACCACACTGCATGATTCTGATGCTTGGCAGGAGCAAGCAGAAGGATGCTGACAATTTTTTTATTTTTCTCTGTACTGGCATCCTTTTCCTGACACTGCAGTACACTAGGTACTGTCCTGTATTCAGGTTCACTGACCATAGTCAATGCATTGACTGTGTCCATAGCAGGTATGGGCAGGGCTGTGGATAAGGGTGTACCATCAGTCCTCCTGTATGGGGCCCAGACCAGCAGGGGGGCCCAGGCAGCTACGTTAATCAAATGTGGGCAAGGGAGGGTGATCGGCATGGTGGTGGTGGTGGGGGGGGGGGTCAATTACTGGAACTGATCTTCATTGGTAAGACCTTATCTAACTGAATGTGCAGTTCAATTTTGGCCTCTAGCACACAAAAAAGATATTTTGGTACTTGAGACAGTGCAGATAGGTGCAAATAAACTGAGAAAAAGCAAGGAAGAACTTAGCTATGAGGAGAGATTGTATCAAAGGCTAACTAAAAAATCAATATATTCTGCACTCGGGTTAACCCAGTACATAGGTGATAATAATGGGAAGCTGCTAATTGTAAATCATTCATAAGTGAAAACACAAAATGTGGGAGATTTACTAAAACTGGAGTGTGCAAAAACTGGCACAGCTCTGCATAGAAACTAATCAGCTTCCAGGTTTATTGTCAAAGCTTAGTTGAACAAGCTGAAGTTAGAAGCTAATTGGCTATCATGCAGAGCTGCACCAGATACTGCAAAAACATCAAAAAACACACCCAATCCCTGTGTAAACCATATAAAATCACAAGATGCAAAAACTGATAATTTATTACACGGTATCACCAAAAGAAGTCGTCAAGTCCAAAAATAATAATTCCAAAAGTGCTTGTGCAAAGCAAATTCTTTGCATGGACTGAAATGTGTGAATACAAGACTCCACCACTGTAGTATTAAGGCTGCTTACCATATAAAAAGTCCACCAGCTAAAAAGTGGGGGAAATATAAAAACAAACATCTATACTCATCTATATGGCAGCAGGAGCAGTCCGATGCTGCAGATGTCCCTGCCGGGTCTAAAACTGAAAATTGATAAATCACACAACTTCTGATCACTCAGTTCTGAGCAGGGGCGGACTGACAACTCATGAGCAATAGGGGATCATGGGGCCCCTGTGTCTTTACCCAAACTCAAAAAAGCCTATGCAAAAGGTACCAGGGGCATCTCATGGGGCCCTACACTGACCCCGGGCCCTCAAGCATTGCCCGAGTTTCCAAATGGTCAGTCCACCCCTGGTTCTGGGTTTTCTTTGAGCAAAGAGTAACGACTGTCAGTGAACACTCTCTGCTCTGCTCCTCCAGAACTCACTCAGCGCCAGGCTGTGGAGTGTGCAGGAGTGACTGGTTCAGGCTCTCAGCAGCTTGCTGAGTGGCATCTGGGTGAATCCCAACATTATTGTTGGGATTCTTCCAGAGTCTGGACTGGCTCTGCGATGTCAGCCAAGAGCGGGCTTTAGCCTACTCTTGTCTGATTCTGGGTTACAGCAAGTGCAAAAGAAGTGCACTCCTGTGACCCAGAAGAGAAGTAAGGCCAAAAAAGCTTTGGCCATACTCCTCTTTTAGTAAGATAGTCATGTGAACTTGAAACAATTGAAGTTCCCACAGAACTGGTATAGGCCAGTGGTCAGCAAGCCGCGGCTCGCGAGCCACATGCAGCTCTTTACACATTTTAATGCGGCTCTTCTGTGTGCCGGGCGCCCGCTCCCCTCCCTCCTCTCGGGCGGCCGAGGACTCTGCAGCTAGCCCAGCAATGATTGGCCAGTCTCGCTGCCACTCACATCCTGATAGCTAGTGATTGGCTGTCAGGATGTGTGTAGGCGGGGCAGCGTGACGAACGTGAGGGGAGCTAGGCTCCTCTCACAGTCCACCCTGAAGACCGGAACGGCGCGGGAACACGGCGAGAGGAACGCGCGGAGCAAAGGTAAGTGAATTGACACAGGAGGGACTTGGCTTACTACTTGCTACTTACTTACTACTACTATATGAGGGATGAATTAATATGGGGGATGAATTACTATATGGGGGATGAATTACTATGGGGGGATGAATTACTATATGGGGGATGAATTACTATATGGGGGAGGAATTACTATGGGGGATGAATTACTATATGGGGGAGGAATTACTATGGGGGATGAATTACTATATGGGGGATGAATTACTATGGGGGATGAATTACTATATGGGGGATGAATTACTATAAGGGGGATGAATTACTATGGGGGATGAATTACTATATGGGGGATGAATTACTATGGGGTATGAATTACTATATGGGGGATGAATTACTATGGGGGATGAATTACTATATGGGAGATGAATTACTTTGGGGTATGAATTACTATATGGGGGATGAATTACTATGGGGGATGAATTACTATATGGGGGATGAATTACTATATGGGGGATGAATTACTATGGGGGATGAATTACTATATGGGGGATGAATTACTATATGGGGGAGGAATTACTATGGGGGATGAATTACTATATGGGGGATGAATTACTATGGGGGATGAATTACTATATGGGGGATGAATTACTATATGGGGGATGAATTACTATGGGGGATGAATTACTATATGGGGGATGAATTACTATATGGGGGATGAATTACTATATGGGGGATGAATTACTATGGGGGATGAATTACTATATGGGGGATGAATTACTATGGGGGATGAATTACTATATGGGGGATGAATTACTATATGGGGGATGAATTACTATATGGGGGATGAATTACTATAGGGGGGATGAATTACTATATGGGGGAGGAATTACTATGGGGGATGAATTACTATAAAAACTTATTGAAACTAAAAACAGTGTACCATCCTATGTATTTTCAGTTTTAAAAATGTGGCTCTCAAAATAAATTTCAATCGTGGTTTTGGCGAGATTTGGCTCAGTTGAAAAAAAAGGTTGCCCACCACTGGTATAGGCATTTCTCACCTCCTCTTCTCTATCAATTTGCCAGCCATATAAAAGAAATAAGGACAAAGAAATCACTCACAATAGTATAAAATATGTTTATTAAATACAGGGTTAAAAGAAATCACTTATTATAAATAGCAAAAATGCTGGTTGTAAATACAAATGCAGCTGGCGAGGTGGCGTGAGTACATCACAGATCCATCCGATATGTTTCATCACATGTAACATCATCAGGGGAATCTGCAGAGATCTATTATTTAGCAGTGGCACTACTGCCAATGCTAAATGGCAGATCACCAGCCCTTGTTTGTAACCACAAACTGTGACTTTTAGCCCCTTAATTTTAGCCCCTTAATGATGGCTGTACACAAATATGTGGAAACATAGACTAGACCATATAATTATATACTTGTGTTTACAGCTCACTCAATCATGCACCCCCAGTTCAGAGACCAAGCTGTCACCAACAGCCCTGGACCAAGGCTAACAATTGGGAACCAGTAGGAGAGGCTCCTAATCATGTGATCACTGTGATAGCCATTTGATGTACATACTGTATGTGATCATGCTCATATAGTGTCACGCATATCAGCACTTGTTTTAGCACCAGTGCCTGCGTGTTTTAGGTAGGTATAAAAAAGGTTTTACTTTTATCCTTATTGTACTGTGTGGTGTGTGGCATGCATAATTTGCCAGTTTATAAAAAAATGTAAAAGGTTTTATTACCAAGGTAGTGTGCAATGTGTAGTGCAGTTTCACACTACAAAGTGTTTAATGAATGTATTTTTTTTTTCATTTCATTGGGTGGTAAGTAATGGTACTCGCAAGAAATCTACTGTTAAATTGAAAAATTATATTTTTTTTGAGCCAGTTTTCCTTTGCTATTAAAATAAAAATCATGAGACATCAATTCAAACTAGAAAAGCTACAATTTCTGGGGAAATTGTATGAAGTGTTCTTGCCTCCACCAGTAGTCTACAACTTACACTCTAGCTTTTGTCACTCTGCTGCCTGCTCACACACCTGGGTTCCTATGGCAACTCACTCACTCACTCAGCAAGGGCAGAGAAGAGCGGTTAAAAACAAACTGCTCCAACTTGCTCACTTCACTGGCGGTTGCCATGTTCAAACGGTTGTGGTTTAAAAATGATAAATCCTACACCGAAGAGCTTTATATTGTGAGAATCACAAGACCCAGACCTACATTTTGATGCATAGTATGTCTCTGAAATAATAAAAATGAAGGCACAGTTCCAGTTTAGAAATTGCCCTTCAAATTTGAGGTGGCTAGAGTGGAGTTTCAATGAATGTCAATGGGCGGCGTGAGTTGCAAACAAATGGTCATATTGTGAAAACTATCAGGACTATGGCTTAGCCGTGGACATTTTTAGTGGCAGCAAGGATAGTTGAACGTTTTGATATATGATTTGTGTAGGTGGGCTTGAAAATGAGGGAGTTATGGCAGTTTAGAGATCATGTACTGATTTTTCAGCTCCCACTCTAGTTTTGAACATTTCGCCATTCATTCCTATGGGACCAATTTCACCACAAAAATGCCAATATTTTGTGAACCATGCAGCGAAACGTTCCACAAAGTAATAGCACACCAATCAAGAACAATCTGCACGTTTCGGTATATTACTGTCTATGTAGTGTAAAAACTGTGGGAGGAGTTAGTGTGGTAAATTTGGCTATAATAATAAGAATATATATGTGAGATAACAGTAAGTGGTCTTGCCATGCAAGAACACTTAATTTACCACCAAATGAAGGCCCAATTGTAACTGAAAAAAACAAGGACCAACTTATGCCAGATTTGGAAAACCAGGTTAAGTCTTTAAAGTGTATCTAAGCTTCAAATTTTAAATCTCACATATTGGATTCCACATTGAATTTAATTTAATTTAATTTAATCTAGCGTACTCCTAAAACCTAAATGATTTTGTAGTTTAAAAACGTACTGTTTGAAAAATCCCATGAATTTACTTTCTTAAATGGAGTGTGAGACTCATGTTCGAGTAGGCACTGCTTGTGTAACACATTTCATAAATTTTGCTTTCTGCAAAACAGAGGTGCTGAGAGAAGGAGCTTCAAGAGGTGGAGTCAGTACAGGAAACATACCAGATCATATCTGCCTGCAGGCATGAAGGCTCCATGGGATTTTTAGCCCTTAGAAATCAAAGGTAAACCAAAGGAACCAGCAGAGAAGAAGCTGCAATGTTAGAAGGAAATCCAGGAAGTTGTAGAAAGAGATGGCCAGCAGATAGGCAGAAATCACAACATGAAAAAATGTTTTTCAAGTGAGCGTATTTTGAACTGTCAAAAGTAACTATTGTATTGATATTTTGATGCTAATATTATAAAATGAAAGTGTATTCTATGACTTTGGGACTCCTTTAAGATTTGTTTTACCTTCATCAATAAGGGGTTAAGGAGTACATTGTACTGCTTCTGCAATTTCAAGTACAGCTGTAAAGTATCACCAAAACATGGTATTTAAAAGATCGTGTATTTTCAATGCTGCCCTTTAAGTCACATTAAAAGACCTTTTCCCAGCTGAATGGTATTTTTTCTAAAAATTTTGATTGAATTGGTACATGTTCCCCATGGTAGTTCTCAGCTACCCATGCCCTTTGTTAACAAAGGTTTCCAAGCTGATCTTGAAGAAGGCCAGACTTGAGGTTGGACACAGATTATTTCCAGGGTTTGCTAAACCTCCTGTGTACGGAACTTTGCCCGGTTTACTAATCCCTAACGGCTAAGTTGCTACTTCAGATACAGTTTAGTGAGAGCAGCCACCCTAAGACAGGAAGTATTTTAATGGCTGGATGGCCAGGTGAAAGTAAAGGAAAAAAAGCAAATGGACGCAGCCACCACATCTAAAGATTGATAAACTGCAATATATTATATTTTTGTTTTGGAGTTTATATAAGCTTTAAAGCAATTCTAAATGCAGAAGCATTGCAACAGAGCAGGTACATATACCATGTTTGTAATTTTAAATAAAACAATTGAGCATTAACAATCGCTTTAAGGTCATTGCACATGACAATGGGGCACTTTTTGAGTCTGGCAGAAAAGTGATTTAACTTCTACATACAGAAAGGAGTATTCACAGTAATATCTGTGGAATAGCCCTGCTCAGAAGCTAGTACAGATCAGCTGATTGTTTAGGACAAATGCTGGATGTGTTTCAAAATGCACAGAATATACAGTGCTCAGCATAAATGAGTACACCCCAAAAGATTTGTCAGAAAACCTTTACTTTCCTTTCAGAATAGACATTTTCTATGGGACACTATATTACAAATACTCCCGCCCATTGACTGCAAACAAAATTTGTTCATTTGCACACACAAAAAAGTATTTTCCTAACAAATTAATTCAAGACCATGTTGCAAAAATGAATAAACCCCATTGAAAGTCTTAGGAGCAAAGCTAAATTTTAGACAACAAAATCCTAATTAACAAGTATTCAACCACAGGTGAGTCTAATTATTCATTAATCAGCAGACAGTTGATAAAAGGGCGTTACTTAAAGAAAACCCCCTCCCATTTCATGCTATCAGCAATGCTACCACATGGAAGAGAAATGTCTCAAGACCTGAGAAAGAAAAGAATTTCTTTACACAAGGTGAAGGCTACAGGAAGATCATTAAAGCTTTACTTATCAGTCAGAATACTGTAGCAAAAGTGATAAAAAAAATTAACAAATATGAAACTGCAACTATCTCACAGAGACATCCAGGCTGTCTGCGGAAGTTAACACCTCGACAGGAGCATCTCCTGATGAGAAGGGTTGAAGAAAATCACCATGCAAGTTCACTGCAGTTAGCTAAAGCAGTAGAAAGCCAAATCGGGGTGACCGTTTCCTGTGACACAATACGGCATACATTGCAGAGGAATGGCATGAATGGGTTTCGTCCATGAAGGAAGCCTCTTCTAAAGCCCATGTGCAAAAAGCCCACCTAGAATTTGCCAGGGCCTATGCTGAAAAAGAAGACTACTGGGACTCTGTAGTCTGGAGTGATGAGACCAAGCTAAATGATTTTGGAACTGTATGGCGAGGTGAGGAGTACAAAGAAAAATGCATGGTGCCTTCAGTGGAGGTGGCAGTGTCCTTCTGTGGGGCTACATGAGTGCTGCTGGTGTCGGGGAGCTGCATTTTATTGAGGGTATCACGAACTCACAAATGTACTACTCTATATTGAAAGAGAAGATAATGCCATCACTCCTTGGTCGTCGTGCACTTTTCCAACATGGCAATAATCCAAAACACACATCTAAGGCCACTGTTGCATTTTTGAGGAAGAACAGGGTGAAAGTGATTCAGTAGCCAAGTATGTGACCATGTGACCAGTGACCATCCCTGGAAGACTTGGTGCTGTCCTTACAAATCATGGAGGTCATACAAAATACTAGATGTAGTAGTTTTTGTTGTGGAGTGTATTAATTTTTGCATCAACTAATTTGAGTAAACCTGAAGATTTTGTAATCTAAGTTATATTATTAACCTTACCTTCATGTAATGAGCTAAACAAATGTTCTATAAAACTCAGTTTTTGTCAAAACTTTGGAAATTGTTCTTGTGTTCATTGAGATATTGATTAAAAGCTCACTTTTCAGAAGGAGTGTACTCATTTATGCTGAGCACTGTTACTGTCTATTCATGTTTATACAGTATGTATTAACACCATAGACATGTTGATCGATGGAAAATCCAATTGCCTTAGGAAATCATGAAAATGTTTTATAAGCTGTTTTTTGCCTACTTCTTCATCAACCACGGGTTTAGGTTTCTGTAAATGCAAGCTTTTAATTTATCTATTTATTAGTTTTTCTATTGGTTGAATTCAGTTGACCTTAAACCTGACTAACTATGCAACTATGTTTACTAACTAAGGCTTCAAGCTTCCTTCTCCAGCCAACATACCAGGCCCAATACCACACTCAACACTCTCCTCCTTTGACCCTGTTACCACCAAGGAAGTTACCGAACTCCTTTCCAAGGCTCACTTCACCGCTTGTCCCCTGGATCTCGTCCACTCACTACTGTTGCAGCTTCCTCCCTGCTCTGTCCTAAACTCTCTATCCCACATCTTCAACCTCTCACTCTCCATGGGCACCTTTCCCTCCCTGCTCAAACATGCACTGGTTACCCTCATACTCAAAAAAACCCTCACTGGACCCTGCCTGTTTGAATAACTTAAGACCCATCTCCCTGCTCCCGTTTGCCTCCAAGCTTCTCGAGCGCCTTGTTCACAACCGTATGAACTGCTACCTCATCGACAACAACCTTCTTGATTCCCAACAGTCTGGCTTCCGCCCACAACATTCTACTTAAACTGCCCTACTAAAACTCACTAACGACCTACTAACTGCTAAAACCAATGGCCATCACTCCATAATCATACTCCCTGACCTTTCTGCTGCCTTTGACACAGTCGACCACCCGCTCCTCCTCAGTAAACTCCAGTCCATTGGCCTCTGTGACTCTGCTCTCTCCTGGTTCTCCTCTTACCTATCTCAACACACTTTCAGTGTCACATACAACTCCTCCTCCTCCGTTCCTCTCCTTCTTTCTGTTGGGTACTCCAAGGTTCTGTCCTTGGGCCTCTCTTTTTCTCTCTCTACACCTCCTACCTGGGCTAACTGATAACCTCCCATGGCTTCTAATACCACCTCTATGCTGATGACACCCAGATCTATCTCTCCACTCCCCAGCTCACCCATCAATCTCCTCACGTATCACAAATCTACTAAGCGACATATCAGCATGGATGTCACACCACTATCTTAAATTCAATCTTTACAGAACCGAGCTTGTAATATTTCCCCCCCTATCCCCCACTCAAGACTTTACCATTAAGATCAACAGCACAACCATTGGTCCTTCCCCTCATGCCAGGGTGATAGGTGTAATCCTAGACTCTGACCTCTCCTTTGGGCCCCACATATAATCACTGGCTAAATCCTGCCGACGTAACCTCCGGAACATTTCCAAAATCCGCCCCTTTCTGACCAATGACACCACAAAGCAACTTATCCACGCCTTGGTTTTATCCTGCCTTGATTACTGCAACTCTCTCCTCACTGGTCTACCATTACACAGGTTAGACCCCTTTCAGTCTATTATGAATGCTGCTGCTAGACTCATACACCTTACCAACCGATCAGCGACTGCTGCCCCTCTCTGCCAATCCCTTCACTGGCTTCCACTAACCCAATGTATAAAATTCAAAATACTAACCACAGCTTACAAAGCCATCCACAATACTGCCCCTAGCTACATCACCAACCTCATCCGCAGATATCACCCAAATCGCCCACTCCGCTCCTCCCAAGATATCTTCCTCTCTAGCTCCCTCATCACCTCCTCCCACGCTGGCCTCCAGGACTTCTCCAGAGCCTCTCCCATCCGCTGGAACTCCCTACCACAGTATGTCCGGTCAGCCCCCACCCTGTCTGCCTTTAGGCGATCTTTGAAAACTCACTTATTCAGAGAAGCCTACCCTGCCTACACCTTAGAACTGTACTTGAATCACCTCCACCAGATCATCCCCCGCAGCTATCACCATTTGTATCACCTCCCCCTTCCTTTAGATTGTAAACTCCACGAGCAAGGCCCTCATATTCCTTCTGTACTGAAATGTATTGTAATTGTACTGTCTCCCTTATATTCTAAAGCGATGCACAAACTGTTGGTGCTATATAAATCCTGTATAATAATAATGCATTTTATGACTTAAAAAAGCTTGACTCTAAAAGATCTGCATTAAACTCTATTGTAGGAAAAACGCAATTTTTTTGCGTTTAACAAAGTCCCTCACCCTTTCTAAAAATGCAGCAGCTCAAAAAAACATAGATGTAATGTGACACACATGGACTGTAGTGTGTTTCTGCAAAAAGCACTAAAAAATGCATTGGTGTGAGCCAGGGCTAAGAGAGATATTCAGAACCAGAAAAAACACAGTAAGACACGCAGTTATTGATTTACTGAAGGCGTAGAAGCTGTTCACTTGACAACATCAACATTTGTTTTAAAAGTCTATGCTAACTGTGCAAAGTAAAGTAAATGTTCACTTTGCAATTTAAATAAGGTACATCTTTATTCACTTTAAATAATGTACAAGCAGGTGCGGACTGACCATTTGGAAACTCTGGCACTTCCCGAGGGCCCGGGGTCAGTATGGGGCCCCATGAGATGCCCCTGGTACCTTTTTCATAGGTTTTTTTGAGTTTGGGCAAGGACACAGGGGCCCCATGATCCCCTATTGCCTGGGGGGCCCATGAGTTGTCAGTCCGCCCCTGTGTACAAGCTACATCCTTGTGCAACAAGACACTCATAGGATTATAAAAATATGTGAACTTCTCATCAGAACATATAAAGTTATAGGTTTTTTTTTCAAAAATGTTTCTGTATTTGAGCCATCTAAATACCACGGTGGCCACTCCTCTGTTCGAACCTCAAACATTGAGGCAGCAGCAACCCCCTAGTAAATGAGACTGAGCAAAACGTCTGATAAAAAACACATCTTCCTGAACTGCGATGGCGAGTCTACTTACTTCTAGTGAATAATCTTTTTTGCCCCTCTATTTTATAAACATAAAATAACTGACAGCCCCATAAGTCATTTTATATGATTTGTCTATAATGTATATGCAATGTGTCATTCTGAAGTCTTTTTCAGGAACTGGCCTAACTGAAGTTCTACAGGGCATAGATAGCATGTACTTGGTCTATGAGATTAAGGGCTCAGTCACACCATACATGCTTGAAAACTGATGGAAAAAGACATGCAGATTTCACTTGCAGATACATCAGTTTACATCACTTTTCATGCAAGCTTCAAGGAGTTTTATACACATTGCAGAGTCCTGCACAGAAAAAAATCTGCATGTGATACTGGTGTTGTGGTGTGAACAGAACAAATAGAGAACAATTGATTTTGTTGTGCCCTTGCAGAATGGGTGCAGAAAAACTCATGTCTCTGCACCATGGTGTGAATGAGACCTAAGTGTCCAAGTGTAGAAAGTTGCATATAGGCTAGACTAGAAGCTCTCACTGCTTGGACAGTGCACAGTAGTCTTCTACCTGGCTACACCCTGTTTGAATTTGTACTACATTGCAGAACTAACTCAGTTTTTGACAGTCTCAGCAGAAACATGCTACATTATCTAATTAATGAACTACTGCATGTCCATGCTTTTTTTGTAATTGGTGACAGATTCTCCTCATTTGACAATATTTTTTTAATAATTATACCAGTGACATTTACACTGATACGTTTAACCTTTTTATCTATGGAATATGATAGAGGGTATCTGAAGTAGAAGAAAAAAAAAAATCATTGTTTGTGCAATATTAGCAGTAAAAATGTTCAGCACTGACTATACCCTGGTTTGATAAAGTTTGCAGCCCTATTCAAACTTTAAAGTGTTCTTAAATGAAATGTATTGTCAAAATAAGTGAAAGAGATCATTTTGGCATACAAATTCTCAGCAGTGTGTAATAAAGTTTTAAAAACTTTGGGCCCTATGTATGC
Organism: Staurois parvus; assembly: GCF_062004578.1. Lineage (NCBI taxonomy): Eukaryota > Metazoa > Chordata > Amphibia > Anura > Ranidae > Staurois > Staurois parvus. Next base: position 14,114,783 of record NW_028318060.1, read on the forward strand.
ACATCAGGGCCCCTTTATGTGTTCAGTACATTAAAAGCTCTACTATATGCTTTGTGTTTCATAGCTTATCCAAGCCACTGTTCTATTAAGTGTCAGAAAAACACCCATTTGTGTAGTAAATATATGTAATCAGGACTTTTAGGCTTCATGCACACTAGGAGCTGAAAAACACGCTAGTGTTTTGTCGGCATTTACCAGTGTAGCTGGTTGTTGAGAAGCGGCTGGCATTCTTTACAACCAATGACTCATCAGCTGACAGCTGTATATAAACAAAAGAATTGTCAGCAACTAACCAAAATATTGCTACAGGGCAGCTCGGGTGAGCAAAATCACGTATATATACGTCATTTTGCATTTCTGGGTAGGGGGCACGTGCACCGCGGCTGCGGCTGTCAATCACCGGGCTCCGGCCGGTAATTAATCGCCAGCACCCGGTGATTTCCGAGGATCTCCGATGGAGAGGAGGACTGTTTTTTTACTAACAGTCCTCCTCCCTGTCAGCTCGGGGACACTGCTGTGGATGGCTGTGCACAGCACAGCCATCCATAGCCATCCATAGCAGTGTAATTACAGTGAAGCACACACATCCCACCCCCTAGTAAAACACTCCCTGCACACAGTTAACCCTTTGATCGCCCATCGTGTTAACCCCTTCCTGCTCAGTGCCATTAGTACAGTGTCAGTGATTTTGTTATCACTGATCACTGTATTGGTGTCACTGGAGATGTCAGTGACACCAAGCCAGTTCCCCCCAGTTTCAGAAAGTCTGCCGCAGTCTCGCTATAAGTCGCTGATCGCTGCCATTACTAGTAAAAATGAATAAAAAACAAAATCCCAGTATATATACCGCCATTTGTAAACGCTATAACTTTCACGTAAACTAATTAATTTGCACGTATTCAAATTTTTTTTTAGCAAAGGTCTGTTTTTTTATAGTGCAAAAAATAAAAAATGCATAGGCAGACAAATACCACCGAAAGAAAGCTCAAGTTGTGGAAAAAAAGGACGTAAATTTCATTTGGATGCAGCATTGCATGATTGCGCAATTGTTAGTTAAAGTAACTGTAAAATATATAGACACAGAGCCAATAAATTATATATAAAGCTGCAAACCTAACCAAAGAAAAGGTAAGTGACAAAAAATATATAAAGGAATGCGCTAAATACCAAATCACATGAAAATGCAGATAAATACATATATAAAATAAAAAATATAATTATAAATGTCCGTAATTCATATATACCGTATTTATTCGAGTATAACGCGCAAAATTTTCTACCAAAAAAAGAAATCAAAGTTTGGGTGCGCGTTATAAACGAGGGCTGGGGTGGGGTGACGCAGTGGCAGCCGATCCATTGAGGGCGCAGGCGCTCACTGTACGCGAAGAAAAAAAAAACGTCCCCTGTGCCGGCCCCACCCCTTTAAGGGGCGGCGAAAACAGGGGATCGTTTTTTTTTTCTACGTCCCCTTGTCGCGTACAGTGGGCGGCCCGAACTGGCGAGATGCACTGGTGAGGTGACACAGTGGCGGCCGGTCCATTGAGGGCGCATGCGCTCACTGTAGAAAGAAAGAAGAAAAAAAAACGTCCCCTGTGCCTCTTCATTTCGTATGGTCGCCTCTTCATTTCCTTTCCTCGCCCACACGTTACGGTAAGCATTGCTGTTTTGCTGTGTTCTTCATATTATATTCATATTCAGTGTTCTTCATATTATTTATTGATATACTGGTACCCGTTAGATGGCAACTCAGGGTATCAAGAGAAAACGTTCTGCATATGACGCTTCATTCAAGCTCAAAGTTGTTGGTCATGCTGAAATTCACGGAAATCGAGCAGCTAGCCGAGAATTCACTGTACCAGAGACGAATGTTAGAGAATGGAGAAAACAGAAAGTCGTCCTGAAATATATGAATAAAACCAAAAAAGCACAACGAAGGAGACAAGCCATGTATCCAGACATGGAGAAGGAACTTTATGAATGGATCATTGACCAAAGAAGTAGTGGGTACATCGTCACATCACTCCACATTAGACTTCAAGCCCAAAAGTTTTGCAAAGATTCAACCTTCAAAGCCTCTAATGGATGGACACAAAAGTTTATGAAAAGGCATGGACTTGTAATACGCCAGAAAACAAAGATAGCGCAGAAGCTGCCAAATGGTTTAGCAGAGAAGATCACTTCATTCCATACCTTTATAATCAACCAACGCAAGCAGATTAATTTTGAACTTGCACAGATAGGCAATATGGATGAGACCCCCATGTGTTTGACCTACCAGGCAACAGGACAATTGACAGCAAAGGGAAGCACACAGTCCAGATTAAAACCACAGGCCATGAGAAAACTCATTTTACGGTTGCGTTATCCTGTATGGCAGACGGTTTTAAACTTAAACCAATGGTGATTTTTAAAAGAAAGACTATTCCAAAAGGAGTTAAATTTCCACCAGGTGTCGTGATCCATTGTCATCCTAAAGGATGGATGGATGAGAAGGGCATCATTTTATGGTTAAATAAAGTTTGGAATACTAGACCAGGCGCACTACTGAAGAAATCCATGCTTGTATGGGACCAGTTCCGCTCACACCTGACAGACACTGTGAAAGACAAACTGAAAAGTCTAAAGACATTTCAAGCTGTGATTCCAGGTGGACTAACCTCTATTCTTCAGCCACTCGATGTTGTTTTAAACAAACCCTTCAAAGACAGAGTCAGGGAAAAGTGGATTACCTGGATGAAATCCGACGACAAAGAATTGACTGCAAAAGGAAACCTCAAGAAACCTGGCCTATCTCTCGTGACATCTTGGATTAAAACATCATGGGAAGACATGCCAAAAGAAATGATCATCAAGAGTTTTTTAAAGACAGGCATCAGCAATAAAATGGACGGCACAGAAGACGACCTGCTGTGGAATTCAGACTCAGAAGAAAGCGAAGAAGCTGGAGAAACAGATGTTCCTGCCAACTGGGACACTGATGATAAATTAACTCTAGAAGAATGGGAACAACTCTTTAGTGTATCTGATGATGATGAATCTGACTTTGAAGCATTTTAAATAAATATTGTTACCGGTAATTTTATTTCGGTATTGTGTTTACCTTGTCAATAAATGATTTTTATCATGGCCGCACGTGTTCAACAATGTTTGTCACTTACAATGCTTGGTCTGAGCCGAGAAAAAGTGAAACAAAATTTTATACTGATTTTTAATCGAAAATTAGGGGTGCGCATTATACACGTGTGCGCGTTATACTCGAATAAATACGGTAAGTCCAAACACCAATATAAGTGATTAAAAAATCTCTTAAACAAGAAAAAACACAGTGTAGCAAAATCCACCACCGAATGAAATGGGTAAACTCACCAGAGTTATTTGCTGATCAAATTATAAATCAGCAAAAATAGCAATTGCTCTGGGAACAATGATCTGTTGGAGTATCCAGGAGCAATAGACTGCAATCAGCCAAATCAGCACACATGGAACAGCCTTAACTGCAAGTGGTCATCATGCCTTCATAACTTTGGAAATGCTCGGGGAATCAAAGAAGAGTATCATGGTGCAGTATATTAAAACAAAGATAATTTTTATTGTAGCCCTAAATATGCACTCACAAGAAAGGTGTCCAACCGACACCAGCAATATCAGCAATATCAGTCTCAAAAAGCTAAAGCAGGGACGAGCCTCGCTCACCGCGATCACAGCCGACAGTCTCGAGGAGCGTCCTGACGTCTCATCCACTAAGCCCCGCCCTACGCGTTTCGTCATCCGACCTCTTCAAGGGGCGGCATGGATGACAGACGCCGAACACCAACATATATACACACTAAATCTGCATTGCAGCAATGCTGCAACCAATCGATAAGCAGCATTCTGGTGACACATTACCACTCGATCTCTGCAGTTGTATCCATTATTGAGACAAATAACATATTAAATGGCCGATAAAAAATGTGAAATAAAAATGAAAATAATATTCACATAAAAAATAAAACAAAATGCAATCAATATAAAATAATCTAAAAAAACTTCAAAAAATATTAAAACATATATAATCACTATATGACCCCCTATTATTTAAAGGGCCAGTATAATTAATAATAATATAATAATATAAACAACCAATAAACATATAATAAATATTTGCTGATGCATATTCCAAAAAAAATATATAGAAAAATAATTAAATGATATTATATCAGTCTGTAATAATCAACTAGGTGACCACATGCTGTTAAGTGGCCACCCTAAATAATAATATCAATTTGTATGGAAGACCAAAAAATCAATCTTAATCTTCCAATTGAAATAAAACATTATTGTATACGAACAGGATGGTCTACAAATTTACCATAAACAAAAGAAGAAAATTCGATCAAAACATTTGATCAAAAAAATTTGATCAAACAATTCGATTAAAAAATTTTTGATCAAAAAATTTGATTAAAAATTGGTCAGAAAACAATTTAAATCAATGTCAATATTCAAACCATTCAGTTTTAAAGAATTTAATTTGTATATCCAAAACATCTCCCTTCTGGAGGTTTCATTGGTCATGTCAGTACCCCTCCAATGTCTTTTGATTTTATCTATTCCATAAAAGATCAATAAACTGGGATCACTATTATGTTTAAGTTTAAAATGCCTGGAGACAACACTACGCTTGTCATAGCCCTTCTTTATATTATTTAGATGTTCTCCTATTCTTGTTCTTAATAATCTCCCTGTCCGTCTCACATACTGGAAGTGACATGGACACTCTAGAACATATACCACATGGGATGAATTACAAGAAATCAGTGTGTCGATCTTATATTTTTTATTTGTTGTCATTGAATAAAATTATTTTCTTTTTATCTTCGAATCTCTTTTTACTGTTTTACAAGCCTTACATAATAATATTTTTTTTAAAGGTTTCATCTTTCAACAAAATTGGCCAATATTTTTTAAAAATACCGTCAATATCTTTATATTGCGTATTGTAATCAGTAATAAAAGCTGTATGTTCCAAACTTTTCTTATCTTTTTTGTATGATAAAAGAGAGTCCCTATCCTTATTATTAATCAACTCCCTTTCTGATACCAAAAAAGGCCTATCAAAACCCTTTTCTATGAATCTATTATTCAATACATTAGTCTGATCCATAAAATCACTCTGTATACTACAATTTCTTTTAATCCTCGTAAATTGACTTCTCGTGGTAGAAAACAGCCATCTAGGATGGTGTCCACTTGATTTTGGGGATGTAGCTTATTTTATCTATATCCTTTAAAAAGGTCTTAGTCAAAACATATCCATTAAATTTAAACAATGTCAAATCCAAGAAATTAACTGTTTTATATGTTTTAATATCATCAATATAACGCCTATACAATTTCATTTCTGGCCATTTGTCAGATATATATTCTTCTTCCCATTTGTCTAAAACCAAATTAGCCACACTGGGAGCATACTTCGCTCCCATAGCAACACCTCTACACTGCTGGAAAAAAATATCCTTATACCAAAAAAAATTATTCGACATAGCGAACTCCAAGATCTCTATATAAATTGTCTTTGAACCTTTTTTAATTTTGACTTATGTTTTAATGCCCACTTCACCGCTTTTATACCATCCTTCTGGTTAATACTGGTATATAAAGATTCTACATCAATGGTAACTAAAAGACAGTCACCAATGTCACCTACTGTTTTTAGAGTGTTAATAAGTTTACCACTGTCTCTTAAAAAAGATCGATTAGTTTTCACTATGGTCTGTAGAAAAAAATCTACATATTCTCCAATGCGGGCAAAAATGGAATTAAACCCGCTAACAATAGGCCTTCCAGGGGGATTACATTTATCTTTATGTAACTTTGGCAGATAATAGATAGTTGGAATTCTAGGATTTTTTATATACAAATATCTAGCCTCTTTATCATTTAGGACTCCCAAATCCTTACCTTTCTTAATTAATTGTTTTAAACGATGTTTCAATTTTTTAGTTGGATTGGATGCTAATATTTTATAGGTGTCTTTAATATTCAACAGTCTTTCCATTTCTTTTTCATAATCACTTTTATTTAAAATGACGATACTTCCTCCTTTATCTGCACTTGTAATAATAATATTTTTCCTATTTTCTAAATCTTTAATCCCTTGTATAATATCAACTGGGGTATAATCTTTCTTTTTAACAATATTTTTTACATCAGCTTCAACCATTTTCTTGAAGACCTCCAAAAACTCATTTCCTGTATTGTTAGGATTAAAGGTAGAAGAATTTCTAAGCAGACTATGTTCATAAAAACTTGATGGTTGTTTAATATTGACACTTTTATCTTTATTCAATTCAAAAAACTTTTTAATATTCAATTTTCTCACAAATTTTTGAATATCGATAAAAACATCAAACTTTTTCAAGTTCGACCTGGGTACATATTTCAATCCTAAATCTAAAACGTTTTTATTTTTAGTTAAAGTAACGCAGCGCCATAATGCAAAAAATGGCCTGGTCAGGAAAGGGGGTAAATCCTCTGGAGGGCAAGTGGTTAAAATTTGAGAAAAAAAAACCCAGTATGGGGGATCTCCCCTGCAAACCTTACCAGGCCTTTCGGGTCTGGTATGGATTTTAAGGGGAATGACACACCAACTTTTTTTTAAAATTCAGCGTGGGATCCTCCCTCACAAATCCATACCAGACACTTATCAGAGCATGCAGATTGGCAAGCCAGGAAAGGTGGGGCGCTCCCCTGCCCACTCCTAACCATACCAGGACACATGCCCTCACTATGGGGGGATGCTTTGGGGTAGCATGTCCCAGTCAATGACATCACAAGAGGGCAGGGTCACCAGGTAACGTCACTGGGTAGCCCCGCCCCTTAGTTTATTTAGCAGCAGGAGACGGCCAAGCTGTCAGAAGACAGAAGCCAGCATCGGGTGCAAACCTTTTTTTTCTGCCCGGCGACAGCGTTCATCATGATTGATGCTGGATTTCACAGAGGTGACCAATCACTGGTGAGTGGGGCAAACAATGTCAGGGGGCGTGGCTAGAGCAGCATCTACATACTAATGTATTGGGTTGTTGAACAGCACCTTATCTTCTCTTTGATTCTTCTTTTTTTCTTTTATTTTTTTTTTCATTATTTGCAATAATCCCTTGTAAATGCATTACATTAATACAGTGCAAGGTACAATGTTGTAGTGAACACATGATAGCAAAATAATGCAGTAAAGGTTAGAATCACAGTCCATATATCTTCTGTATTTATAAACATTATTTGAAATAGGTAATTAGAATCTATAGTTACCCCTTTTAGAAAACTAATTAAAGCCTCCCTATTACATTATTTAAAAAAATGTGTGTCCTTTATTTATTTTAAAAAAAGGTTTATATATTGAGAAAATGCCTGTTGTTCCTGCCAGTGACTAAATTCCTTGTTTATGATGGCAGCGATTTTCAGGCTCATCTGGCTTCTGCAGACATTGCCACTGTAGTACTTCTATAGAAAAAAACTAAATATGGCTTACTACTATATGTTCCCTGTGGCTATTAGCCGCCCATAGTAGCAACATCTCTCAGGGCATTAAGAGCATTATAACCCATCAAGACAGATAGTAAGTACTGTGTACCGCATTGCGGTAGCAGCATTGCTGAGACTATGCAGTATGTGCCTGCGGGTCATTGTCACTGTAGTGCACATGCTCTGGTTCTTTAGCATGACTCAGTATCTTCCTTTGTAGTTCATAGCTTGATATGTAAGAAAATTTCTCCGTTTATGGCTGGCTTTAGAGATCCACTGGCCAGTGGCATAGATTGAGATTGGGCTCTGTTATTTCCAGAATAGATTACCTAAGTAGTATGGCTAACTGTGCAGTATTACTTTACTTTGACATCCTTTCCCTGTATGTTGTGCTAATTGCATTATTGAGTTACTATCATTGTTGCTGTATTATTCACTTTATTCCCCCACTGGGCCTTTGCTCTTCATTAGAACCCATTTTAAGCCACAGGTGTGCTGAGTTTGAGTTCAGCTAGGGCAGGTTATCACTGAGGACATCATGATATTCAAGTATATGCATGTGAGTGTTGACCACTGTTCAAGGTAGAGAGACACCCAATCTCCAAGTACAACTCCTCCTGTAGGTGCTAGCCCAGCTCGTGTGCTGCATAGATGAGAACAAAGGATGCCCAATCGGCTGAACTCCAAACAATCCACTTTATTGAACCAATAGAAAACCAATATAGACAGTGGAAATACATTGGGAGGCTGGAAGGTAAACGCGTTTCACACTAAAGACAGAGCTTAGTCTTTACCACCATGGGGTAATGAATAAGCGCTTTCTTTAGCGTGAAACACGTTTACCTGCCAGTCCCCCACTGGATTTCAACTGACTGTATTGGTTTTATCTTGGCTCAATAAAGTGGATTGTTTGGAGTGTAGCCGATCGGACTTCCTTTGTTCTCATCTATGCATGTGAGGGTTTAATTTTGATGTGCTTTGCCTGCAACACAACAGATCTCAACAGGACTTGCCAAGTCAAGAAACACACAGTGCATGCAGGTCAAACACAACCTTAGAACAGTCATGGGCAGCACAGTGGCTAAATGGTTAGCACTTTCGCCTGGCAGTACTAGGGTCGTTAGTTTGAATCCTAATCAAGGCACCACCTGCCTGGAGTTTGCATCTTCTCCCTGTGCCTGTGTGGGTTTCCTCCAGGTGCTCTGGTTTCCTCCCACACTCCAAAGACATGCTGGTAGGTTAATTTAATCCTGTTTAAATTGGCCCTAGTATGTGTATGTATGAATGTAAGTTAGGGACCTTAGATTGTACACCCCTTGAGGGTTAGGGACTGATGTGAATGTACAATATATATACAGTATATAGCACTGTGTAAACTGATGGCACTATACAAGTACCTGAAATAAATATATAATTTTAAAACAATTTGCACTATACAACTTAAATGAATGGAAATCTGCATATTTGCATTAAAAAGGTACTTCAAATACACATGAAACACAAAAACAAAACTCATCTACACAAGCCCTTAAAGGAACCTTAAGTAACAAAATGTAGACAATACACTACAGAAACACTTTTTCAGCTAAAATATTAGTGCATTTTGTAGGTCAGCTTAACAATATAGCACAAAAAAGTAGTAGTAATGTCAGTACTCATGTGCACTTTAAACTTTAGTCAAATTTCATCTTTAACTCTTTTTTATTTTTGCACTACTGCTTACTATTTTTGAAAGGGTCTGCATACAGTAAATTGAAATTCACTGTAGAGGTTATATATCTTTCTGTGTTGGCACTGTGTGTAGCCTTTAGTTTATGTCTACACAGTGGACTATATTTAAGTCTGGAAGAATTGTATACAGTTGAACCAACTGTGCCTATTATAAATCTTTGTTACTAAAAAAAAAGAAAACATCCATATTTAACCATAGATATTTTAAAATTGTCCATTGTCATCTACACATAAGTCCAGCCACCTGGCACTCTTGGTGGTGAAGTTTTAAAAACTATACACTGTACAACTGGAGCTTAGTAATCCTACTCAAAATAGCAAATATTAAAAAAAACTTTTACCAGTGATTTTTTTTTTCGTGTGGCGAGTTTCTGTGTGTTTGAAAGCCTTGTGTGACCTTGAATTTGCAGATAAAAAGAATGGACTGTGGAACTTCTGGGTGACTGTTCTAGCTCCATTAAATTAAAGCTCTAAACAAGAAGCAGCTATTATCCCGTAGCACATGGACAAGTGGTCATTGTAAGCTACTCTCCATTTCTACCACATTATCTTCCTGGATACAATTTGTAAGTTTTATTACTGGAAGCTTAGCCATCCCTTCATGTTTTGTAGTTCATTAGTTTAACAATATGCAAGAAGCTACTTTGCTACCATTTTCCTGCATTTTTAATGTGTGCTTGTGTCCAAGAGGCAATTACATTTTATATATTAATAATATTCTCATGTAGGGATGGCCAAATCCATCCAGGATTGATTTGCAGGGGCTTGTAGAATCCTGTTTAAAATTCACAAAACCTAAACTTAGTAGCTTAGTCTATGGGAGATGAATCTTGATACTAAATTCTGCCCATTTTCAAGGTTAATAGGCAAGCTATTGTCAAAAAGGCCATGGGAAGCTGGGTATGGGAGACACTTATCAAAAGAAAAAAAAATGTTTTCAAAGAATACTGTACAGAAGGAAGTGGGCTCTTTAGTGCGACTTCAAGGGTGTCATGGATATAACTCCAATCCTTTAAATTGCATGCTTAGAAGATGTCAAAGATGTGCAGTTTTTCTGCTGATCTGGCACTTCTATTCCTAAATATTGGTCAATGTAGTTCCAACACTTTACCTTGCAAGGTTCTGCTATTAACTGTTATCCCACAAGACTTCTGCTCATGGCTGCTTTCCCACCTACTGTTGATTCAATTATCTATTTATTTAACATGGGCTCATTCCCTCAGGCAGTGCCTGTGCAACAGCTAGTGTTTCTAGTGCCAGATCCCCCAGTGTAGGAAAGTGACTTAGAATTTCCAAGATTTCTAGTGTTTCCCACTGGAGAAGATGCATTGTGTTTCCTAGTGGAGAAGACTCCTAGTGAGCCCGATGCGTTTTAGTGAAGACTCCTAGTTTCCCCCAATGCTTTTTAACTACTTGCCAACCGCAGATAGCCAAATGACGGCTACACTGTGGCTGGCCAGTTCTGGGAGGGCGTCATATGATGTCCTCCCAGAACGCGCTCTCCTGGCAATCTCCATGATTGCTGTGTCCTACGGACACAGCTGATCACGTGATGTGGTAAAAGGCCAATCACAGCGGCCTTTTACCATGTGATCAGCCGTGTCCAATGACACGCTGATCACGGGGAAATGCAATTGCCGGTTCTCGGCTGCACTTTCCTCACGCTGTCAGAGCGTGAGGAAAGTACTGCCGAGAACCGGCAGTTGTCAGAACAGGGATCGGCACCGATCATCAGGGCATTGATGATCAGTGCCCTGATGATCGGTGCCCAGCAGTGACACCCACCAGTTCCACCCACCTGTGCCCAACAGTGCTGCCAGTCAGTGCCCAGCAGTGATGCCAGTCAGTGCCGCCTATCCTTGACACCTCATTAGTGGAGGTGGTATCATGCCAGAGAGGGCCTTCAGCATAGCAGGGGGATTTGTACCTGATAAACTAACTTTAAATCAAATAAAACAGACCTGAATCATGGAGGGCTATGAAACACCTACTGCAGATATGTTTACTTAGAAAGAGACTAAATGCTTTACTTTGCTGCACTCATTGCTCCTGCTGGTGCTCCCAACATTTCCACCTCCTGGCACCCCTCCTCCTTTTTCTCCATCCATTCCTTCTCTTTGCCAAAAAAATGGCTTCCAGATTGCAGCCCTTAGGTACACCTTGGACTTTGCTGCAGAATGGCCTCCAGGTTGCAGCCCTTAGGTACGCTCAGATTAATGCCTTTTCTTTGCGCTTTCAATAAATTGCTGACAAAAGAAATCGACCTTGTGTTTACACATTTTGGCCTATTTGAGCAGCTTATGTACTGTCCTACTTCTGCTTAATTTTTTTTCACAAGTGTATTTCAAATAGTGCCCTACAATTTATATTGTAGATAACACATCTGCCTTGTTTTTGTCTCCACAGTTTAAACAATTTTACCAGGATACATTAACTTACCACATTGCTACTGGTCATTTCTGAAGTACCTCTGCGACAGTATGCTTTTATTTTTTAAAATGCTTTTATAGTGTAAAAAACGTTGGCCTTAGGTCTAAACCCTTTCTGTTTTCAATATGCTCATAAAACTGCCCTGCTGCTCGTCAATTTTGAAGTTTGATGTTGAGAATTGAACAGCTACCTATCAGTTGTTGTGGTCAGATATAGGATCTAACAACTAAAATCTTACGTGTGCTTTAACATATCATTTTAAAAGTCTATTTTTATTTTATTGCTTGTTTTCATGAAAATAACTGCTGCTAATACTGATATAAAGGTCCTTGTCTGGGCACTGTGTGTTGTGGGGGAACAGCACTTTGTCTCTTTCTCCTACAATCTCCTGTTTGTAAATCGATGTGTGGCACGCTCTACACATTGCCCAGGCATATTCCACTGTTGTCACTATTGAAAAAAGGTCTGGTGAAAAAAATTGCAGCCAGCAACAATTAGGGCATATGGCTTGTGAAAACACATATGCAGCCTGTTATCATTGTAGTGGTTGTTAACAGAACCAGGGTGAAGAGAGGCTGCAGGACATCAGCAGCATTAAAATGTAACAAAAGATGAAAAAATAATGAAGAAAACCATCCCCCACCATAATTCTCTTTACTACCTACATACAATTCAGCAAGGATCGATATCTACAGGCCAGTTCCCACAAAACCTACACTAATATTTTTTCTATGCAATTTGTCAGCAGAACTCCGTACGCTTTCCCTATCAAAGCTAAAAAACATTTTCTTACTTTTTTTTTTAAACTTAGTTTATAGAAAAAAAAATGCACAAACAAATTAAACTTGTCGAGCCAATACAATGGCAAAATACTATGCAGCAAATAGTGTATACAATGGGAACAGTCACAGCTCTGGAGTATCAAAGCCTACAAATTCAACACATAACGAGGCAACAAATAGGTACGTCCATATATAAGAACAATCAGAAAAATCAAACAAGAAGAAAAAACGTACATTAAACAAGTAACAAAACAAAAGAAAAAAGAGTAAGCAGACATAGGAATACTGCACACATGTATGTTATTAGACTGAGTGGTTCCACCCAGGCTCCCAGCTCCATAAAAAGTTACGAAAGGAAAAGGAAGAAGGGCACAATGTTAGTAGTTTTCCCAAAAATCATAATAATCTGACTTCCAGCCCAAACAGGGGCAGTGGCAAGAACAACATGGAGCGTTTGACATAAAGCAGAGGGTAACTAAGGTATGGGGTCAGAGACAAAATGTAGAAGAGAGTCACTGGTGTCTTGTGTGTGCAGCCAGGGTCCCCAGAGTCTAGTAAACTTCCCTGGACACCCTCTCACCTCATAAATTAGCTTATAAAGTGAGAGACACAGATTAATTAAACGTTTCCACAATCCAATGTGCAGGGGGGTCAGAATGTATCCAGTATAATCCAATGGTCTTCCTGGCGTAATACAGCAATATTCATAAAAATATTTTAGTTTTAGCAGTCAGTTCAGTATCATCAAATACCCCAAGAAGACACCATTTAGGACTACAGACATTGGGGAGGTCAAATTGAACTGAAACAAATGCAATATTCACGCACCAAAACAGTCGGACCTTACTGCACGACCAAACCATATGCATAAAGTCTAAAGCACATTTTCAATATGGCTGCTGTGACCTCACCCTTTTTTAGTGAGGAGGATGGCTTATTTAAAATGCATTTCATTGGCCCTCCTAGGCCAGTTGACCTACGTTCAAAGGCAAGACAGTGAATTATGGTTACAAAGAATTTAAACTAGCAAATTCCTGCATTTCTTGACTGGGACTGCTAACCTCGAATGCACAGGGTTCACCTCAAACCCATGGTAGTGGCGAACCTAAACCTCAGCTCTATACTCAAGTATTATATTTTGCTGACTTAAACCATAATGGATTATCCAGCAATGCCCTTTACACAGTCTATTATATGAAGTATCTGTAGACTAGGAGTTTTTTTTTTCTCTTTCCTGAATTTTCTTACCTATTCCAGAGGCTAGCAATCTTAACATTTAAAATAAGATTAAGGGCTCATTTACACTTCTGCATTCTGGTAATGTGAAGTACACATGCATTGCTGCATTGCTGTACTATTCGTTTTGATTGGCACCCCAACACACTAAGGCAGCCCATAGATGACTCGATTTTCTTTCCTTCCATCATGGGTAGAAGGAAAGAAAATCACTTGATTCCCCGATCAACAGAGTCAGTGTCGATGGGGGAATGTCTCCCGCAGCACTATTGTATTCTGCCAGCGGGGAAGGGGGGGAGGAGGGGTTGGGGGCCTAGGGATCCTTCCTGACCCAGAAGAGCACAATGATTACTGCTAGCAGCTATAGCCACCGGAAGTAATCATGTGTAAAAAAAATCCAAGGGCTGTTTTTTTTATAATCAGCCTGCCCATAAGTCATATAGATCAAAACTCAGTCAGTCCCTGCTGAACCGGTCAAATTTGAATCCATGTATACAGTATCTCACAGAAGTGAGTACACCCCTCACATTTTTGTAAATATTTTATTATATCTTTTCATGTGATAACACTGAAGAAATGACACTTTTCTACAATGTAAAGTACTGAGTGTACAGTTTGTATAACAGTGTAAATTTGCTGTCCCCTCAAAATAACTCAACACACAGCCATTAGTGTCTAAACCGCTGGCAACAAAAGTGACTACACCCCTAAGTGAAAATGTCCAAATTGGGCCCAACTAGCCATTTTCCCTCCCCGGTGTCATGTGGCTCATTAGTGTTACAAGGTCTAGGTGTAAATGGGGAGCAGGTGTGTTAAATTTGGTATTATCACTCTCACTCTCTCATACTGGTAACTGGAAGTTCAACATGGCACCTCATGGCAAATAACTCTGAGGATCTGATAAAAAGAATTGTTGCTCTACATAAAGTTGGATTAGGCTATAAGAAGATTGCCAAGACCCTGAAACTGAGCTGCAGCACAATGACTAAGACCATACAGTGGTTTAACAGTACAGGTTCCACTCAGAACAGGCCTCGCCATGGTCGACCAAAGAAGTTGAGTGCACATGCTCAGCGTCATACCCAGAGGTTGTCTTTGGGAAATAAACATATGAGTGCTGCCAGCATTGCTGCAAAGGTTGAAGGGGTAGGGGGTCAGCCTGTCAGTGCTCAGACCATAGGCTGCACACTGCATCAAATTGGTCTGCATGGGTGTCGTCTCAGAAGGAAGCCTCTTCTAAAGATGATGCACAAGATGAAGCCTCTTCTAAAGATGATGCACAAGAAAGCCCACAAACAGTTTGCTGAAGACAAGCAGACTAAGGACATGGACTACTGGAACCATGTCCTGTGGTCTGATGAGACCAAGATAAACTAATTTGGTTCAGATGGTGTCAAGCGGTTGTGGGGGCAACCAGGTGAGGAGTACAAAGACAAGTGTGTCTTGCCTACAGTCAAGCATGGTGGTGGGAGTGTCATGGTCTGGGGCTGCATGAGTGCAGCTGGCACTGGGGAGCTACAGTTCATTAAGGGAACCATGAATGCCAACATGTACTGTGACATACTGAAGTAGAGCATGATCCCCTCCTCCTTTCGAAGACTGGGCAACAGAGCATTATTCCAACATGATAACAACCCCAAACACACCTCCAAGATGACCACTACCTTGCTAAAGAAGCTGAGGGTAAAGGTGATGGACTGGCCAAGCATGTCTCCAGACCTAAACCCTATTGAGCATCTGTGGGGCATCCTCAAAAGGTGGAGGAGCACAAGGTCTCTAGCATCCATCAGCTCCGTGATGTCGTCATGGAAGAGTGGAAAAGGACTCCAGTGGCAACCTGTGAAGCTCTGGTGAACTTCACGCCCAAGAGGGTTAGGTTAAGGCAGTTCTGGAAAATAATAGTGGCCACACAAAATATTGACACTTTGGCCCCAATTTGGACATTTTCATTTAGGGGTGTACTCACTTTTGTTGCCAGCGGTTTAAACATTAATGGCTGTGTGTTGAGTTATTTTGAGGGGACAGCAAATTTACATTGTTATACAAGCTGTACACTCACTAGCAGGGGCGGTCTGACCATTTGGAAACTCGGGCACTGCCAGAGGGCCCGTGGGGGGCCCCATGAGATGCCCCTGGTACCTTTTTCATAGGCTTTTTTGAGTTTGGACAAGGACACAGGGGCCCCATGATCCCTTATTGCCCGGGGGCCCCATGAGTTGTCATTCCGCCCCTGCTCACTACTTTACATTGTAGCAAAGTATCATTTCTTCAGTGTTGTCACATGAAAAGATAGAATAAAATATTTACAAAAATGTGAGGGGTGGACTCACTTCTGGGAGATACTGTAGCTGGCTTAAGGCAATGCAGTCATTGCAACTTGCCACAATGCAGAGCAACACAGTAGTGTGTTGTGTTCGAAAAAATATTTTTTACATGCTTAAGGGCTCGATCACACTTGACTGTTTTACCAACGCTTGCCAAACGCCCCTATAGCGTTTGGCAAGCGTTGGTCCGGTGTTTGCGGAGCGGTTTTTAATGCTCGGCAAACGCTCCGCAAACGCCACATGCGTGGTTTAGCGGCGGTTGCTAGGTGTTTGCCGAGCGTTAAAATCGACCCACAAACACCTATAATGAAGTTGAAATGGTGTTACCCCTCTGCAAATGCCCCAGAACCGTGTCGCAACCACACCGCAAACGCAAAAGGGCGTTTGCAGAGCGGCACCATAGACTAGAATAGGAGGCTTCAACGCCTCCTGACTCGACCAGAGGCGTCCGTTTTGCCGTGATGCGATGCTAAGGCTCCCATTAGAACAGCGCCATGTGCTGCAATGTGCAGAATTGCAGCATTTGGGAAGTGGTAAAAATGCTTCCCAAATGCCTCTCTGCCGCCTGCACACAACGCTAGTGTGAAGGTAGCCTTAGGTGTGCTTGGAAGTTTCAGTATTATGTCTCAACATGTCATGTATTAATGCAGCACAAAAATAAAAATAGACCCTTATGGGCAATGTGCAATAAAAATCATTGCTATCTTTTCACTTTCATATCTTGTTTCTTTTATCCATCATATACTTATATTTTCATTGAACAATGTTAGATTTAGGGATTTAGATTATGGTAGAATGGTACAGCATAGAGAAAGGATTTTTAAATGTGTACAATAGCCATTATGACATCTTGAAAAGGGTATTTTCTTTCTCATGATGTGTGCTTTTAAAGTTGAACTCTGACTGGAGTAAGCACCCATTCTCCTAGAGCATATTGCTCCATTAAAAAAAAAAGCTAAATGCACAATACTTGCCTATATATCTAATTTGTTTTGTCTTGGACATGAGTTCATTAATCCAAATGTATTAATAAACAGGTCAAGGAAACTTGTTAAGGGGTAACAGAGCACTACTGGAGCTTTAGATGACTGTATGCTGTGCCACTTCCCACTCATGCAGAGCCATACAAAGCAGTGTGCAAAGGCTGACAGGGGAGAGATCTGTATTGTTTACATACAGGTCTCTCCCCCGTCAGAGATACTTGGCGATCACCGGGTGTTGGCGAGTAATCACCGGCCGGGACCCGGTGACTGACAGCCGAGGCTGCAAATGGCATGTGCACGCGCCCCCAACCCGTATATACTGTATAAGTGATTTTGCGCACCCATGCCGCCCTGTAGCAGTATTTCTGCTATAGGGTGGTACGGAACTGGTTAAAACATTAACTATAACAGTAGCTGTGTTTTATGGTCCTTCAAAGAAAACAAAAGCTATCTCAGTAACATGTAAATGGCATACACATGAACACTTGTAAAAGTGATTTGTCAGTGCTTGCCTCTACTCCAGGATTGAACACTTCAGTACGTATGACAATTATAGGATACTATATTCACCACAAAATGTCTGAAGGTTACAATAAATATTTCAGTTCCTGTAATATACACCTTTGCAAGAGTTACATTATATAAAATATTAAAATATTATAAGCTATAGGTTGCAGAAGCTACTATAACTGATATAAATCAGCAAAACCCAACTCTGCAGAGCTGAATCACCCTAATGTTTCTTTAAAGCGTCTGATATCAGGTTTACATTCATCATGCATATGACAACAATAAAGTAAATTTAATATAGCTGCTGGTGTTGTCAAGGAAAGTAAACATTTGCATCACTTAGTATGTAGTTACTTTTCTGGTATGTGAAACAAATATGTGAGATCATAACCTAGGAACTATAGAATAAGCACATGGAAACAATTTCTAAGGATGGAAGGCCAAGATTTAAACAAACTTAAGCCAGGAAAGATTTTTCATAAGCTGCCCAAGCATTCATTCTTCTGTCTTAGAGATGTAAAGGTATGACCTTGAAGCATCAGCAACTACAATGCTGTTCTTATCTTATTTAAAAATGGGGGTGATTCAACCTTTCCAGCCCATTTTATCATATGCTGCATCAGGGTAAAAACACAATGCCCTTGCAAAGATGTTTTCCATAGGAGGGATTTACAGTATGTGTGTCTGTATATACTGTATACATATATATATACTGTATACAGTATATATATATATATATATTTTAATTACTTATTTAAAGCAGTCTATAGTTATATTCTTACTTAGATGCAGACTTATGTGGATCACATGAGGGGATGAGGGGAAGACAACAACGCCTGCAAGTTCTCCTAACATATTTTACCATGTTTCAGTTATAAGCCTAAAGATCGGTAAGAGCAGCATGCTGGGAAAAACATAGTTAAAGCATATCTATAGTCAAAATGTAAACCCATATATTGATTTACATATTTTATTTAGATTATTTCTAGCCTATTAATATTAATATAAATTATCTTGAAGTTTATAAACTTCCTTTTTGAAGATCCTCACACATTTACTTGCCTTGAATTCCATGGCAAGTATTCACTATGTCTCATGAGTAGGTACCAAGGGTGTAGCTAAGGGGGGGGTTAGGTGGGTCTGAGCCCCCCCAGAGCACCCTGCCATTTTCCAAATTAGTCCCTGCTGTTGCATGGAGCTGAGCCATGCCGCTCAGCCTTAGCAATAGCAATCAGATCTGTCAGAGAATATAGGCTGAGCGGCAGCTGCATCCACCGACGCAGCCCACTGTTGTCAGTGACTTCCCCCTCCTCTGTTCTTGCCCTCCTACTTCTCTGAATGTCGGGGCCTGGGGGCAGGGCAAGCATGTGATTGATTGCTAAGACATTGGGTCCTAGCAACCAGTCATGTGCTTCACCCGCCCCCAGGCCCCGACATTCAGGGAAGGCTGGAACTTCCTCCTCCAGACCTTTCCGGTCAGAGAGTAACCTCACGGCAGACAGGAAACTGGCACACGAGGTGGGCTCTGCACAGCCTTTCTGGGCTGACCAGTGGCACTGAGGGACTCAGGGACTGAGGAAACCTGAATATCCTGCTGGTGGCAGCACCTGTAAAAAGGTCTTCCTCCCCACCACCATCACCTCACTTCCCCTCCATACCACCTCACCTACCCCTCATACTGCCTCGCCTACCCCCATACTTCCTCACCTACAGTTGCAAGAAAAAGTATGTGAACCCCTTGGGATTACGTGGAGTTTTGCATGAATTGGGCATAAAATGTGCTCTGAACGTCATCTTAGTCACAACAATAGAAGAACACAGTCTGCTGAACATAATACTACACAAACATTAGATGTTGCCATGGTTTAATTGCACATAACATGTAAACATTCACAGTGCAGGGAGGAAAAAGTATGTGAACCTTTGGACTTAATAACTGGTTGACCCTCCTTTGGCAGCAATAACCTCAACCAAACGTTTCCTGTAGTTGCAGATCAGACCTGCACAACAATCTGGAGTCGTTTTGGACCACTCCTCTTCACAAAACTGTTTCAGTGTAGCAATATTCTTGGGATGTCTGGTGTGAATCGCTCTCTTAAGGTCATTCCACAGCATTTCAATCGGTTTGAGGTCAGGACTCTGACTGGGCCACTCCAGAAGGCGTATTCTGTGCTGTTGCAGCCATTGTTTTGTTGAATTACTTGTATGCTTTGGGTCATTGTCCTGTTGCATCATCCATCCTCTGCGGAGCTTCAGTTGGCGGACAGATGGTCGTACGTTTTCCTGCAAAATGTCTTGATAAACTCTGGAATTCATTTTCCCATCAATGACAACAATCCGTCCAGGCCCTGAGGCAGCAAAGCAGCCCCAAACCATGATGCTCCCTCCGCCATGTTTTACAGTGGGGATGAGGTTTTGATGTTGGTGTGCCGTGCCTTTTTTTCTCCACACATAGTGTTGTGTGCTCTTCCCAAACAACTCAATCTTGGTTTCATCTGTCCACAGTAAATTTTGCCAGTAGTGCTGTGGAACATCCAGGTGCTCTTTTGCAAACTTCAAACGTGCTGCAATTATGTTTTTGGACAGCAATGGCTTCCTCCGTGGTGTCCTCCCATGTACTCCATTCTTGTTTAATGTTTTCCTTATTGTAGATGTGTCAACAAAAATGTTAGCATGTGCCAGAGATTTCTGTAGGTCTTTAGCTGACACTCTGGGATTCTTCTTTACCTCATGCAGCATTCTGCACTGTGCTCTTGCAGTCATTTTTACAGGACGACCACGCCTAGGGAGAGTAGCAACAGTGCTAAACTTTCTCCATTTGTAGACAGTCTGTCTTACCGTGGACACATGAACATCAAGGCTTTTGGAGATACTTTTGTAACCCTTTCCAGCTTCATGCAAATCAGCAATTCTTGATCGTAGGTCTTCTGAGAGCTCTTTTCTGCGAGGCATGGTTCACATCAGACAGTGCTTCTTGAAACCAGTAAACCCAAAACAGGTGTGTGTTTTTTAAGGGCAGGACAGCTGTCAGCAACACATCCAATATCATCCCACTGATTGGAGTCAAGGTTGGCTCACTCCTGGCTCCAATTAGCTCTGGGAGAAGTCATTAAGCTAGGGCCTCACATACTTTTTCCTACCTGCACTGTGAATGTTTACATGTTATGTGCAATTAAACCATGGCAACATCTAATGTTTGTGTAGTATTATGTTCAGCAGACTGTGTTCTTCTATTGTTGTGACTTAGATGACGTTCAGAGCACATTTTATGCCCAATTCATGCAAAACTCCACGTAATCCCAAGGGGTTCACATACTTTTTCTTGCAACTGTACCTCTTATACTGCCTCACCTACCCCCATACTGCTACACCTACCCCCCATACCACCTCACCTCCCCCTCATACCACCTCACCTCCCCCTCATACCACCTCACCTACCTCCCATACTGCTTCACTTACCCCTCATACACCTCACCTCCCCCTCATACCACCGCACCTACCTCCCATACCGCCTCCCCTACCCCTCATACCACCTCACCTCCCTCTCAAACTACCTCACCTACCCCTCATACCACCTCACCTTCCCCCCATACCATCTCATCTAACCTTCATATCATCTCACCTACCTCCCATACTGCCTCACATACCCCTCATATGACCTCACCTACCCCTCATACCACCTCAGCTTCTCTCTTCCAGATATAGCACCTTCCTCCATCCCTTTCTAGTCACTGCACCTCCCTATTACGCACCTAACCCCCAGGTTACAGCAACTCATTCCTACCCACTTAAATCTTCCTCCCCAGTCAAAGCACCTTAGGCATGCTGCATTCTACCATTCTTATCAAACTGGAAATGTTTTAGTCTGGTGACCCATTTGGAAATAATTCACCCCTATGTGGTTGGTATCTTCTTTCATTTGTTCTTAAAGTGGAATTCCTGCCTAACTAGATCTATTCTTACAAATGCCCCCCCCCCCCCCCCACACACACACACACACACTTACTACTGACCCTTGAACTCTATGTCCCTTTAAGCCATGGCCAATATTCAGCACTGTTGGAAGGCAACATGTTTCTATATCAGACATTTATGGATTCTTATTGCCTGCTTATCAAAGAACCATTTGGCCTGTTGAATGTCATCCTGAAAAGTATTTACAACAGGGTGTGTGTAACAAAAGGCTGCATACCAAAATCATTGTCCTCGGAGTTCACACATACCCCTTAGCAGTGAGACATGGAGATAAGAGAGCCTCAGCCCAGATTCCCTGGTGAGATGAAGATTAAAAGGACAGATTACATGGCTTCTAGCAAGAAGGAAGAAGCCAGGTGTGGACTGGAATATGGACCTGGGTCGCAATATAGCAGTGCCCCCGGGTGGAGGCGACATACTCCCCGGAGAATGGCTGGGAAATAATACACTTCCTAATGAATAGGGAGGATAGCCCCTTGCGAGTTATGGACTGTCGCTCATTGGATGGAGGACTACACCAGGCAGGTCAAGGGTGTGTGTGTGGGTGGATTGAGAGTGCTTTTAAACACAGTTTTAGCCATACTTCTTGCTCCTTCTCTTTATGTTCACCTTTTCTACCTGGGACCCAGCTAAAAGATACTCAACTTTGAGGATGAACTTACGTAACGTATCATCTTTGCTTTTATTCCTATATACTCTGTAATATTGGTTTAGATTTCTCTGTTAGTGGTTTACTTCCTTTGTAAATAAATAAGACCTTGCTTCTTTCAACATTGTGTCTGTTATTATAGCTAATATTGCAGTATATTTTGTCCATCAATATTGTAAGAGCTTAGATTATATATATATATATATACATTAATTATAGGAACTAACAAATAGTACATAATAATTCTGATAAATAGGGGGGGGATTCTAAAAAACCACCACCTTTTACTTATTTCAAGCACAATGAGAACCACACCCAAAATTTCCACTGTAGAAGACTGATGAATTTACACACACACCCCCCCCCCCCCCCAGTGCCAACCTTACTTAACAGTGCAAGAGATCCCACCTTGTATTGCTCTTGCAGTTTGAGAGCTGAACCCCCTGGTAGGCACTGCTGCATCACACATTTCTCAGACTATGCCTTCTGAACTTAAAAGTTGCTAAGAGGGGGAGTTTCAGGAGACGGAATCAGTACAGGAATCACAGGCAGCAAGGTACCATGGGATATGTAGTCCTTTGAAAGGAAACAGCAAAGGAGCAGCTGCAAAGCATAAAGTTGTGGAAAGAGATGGCCAGCAGAAAGACAGCACTCACAACATGAAAGGAGATTTTTCAAGCAGACTTATATTGAATTGTTAAAAATAACTATTGTTGATATTGTTACTACAATTCTGACATTATAAAATGAAAATATATGCTGCAATCATAGATTTTTTTTAACCAGCTATAGATTTGAAAACAATGCTGCAGTATCCCATACATAGTCTGATTATTGCTGCAAAGCCGTGGTCTCATTGATTGGCAATGAGGAAAGTAATGCAAAATAAGCACTCCCACATGTACTAATGCATTTCGAAGCATCACAAACAACAGTGGAGCCAACTTTGAGCTGTGGGTGCTGGGGTTTACATCCTACCAGGGACACTATTCTCATTGAGTTGCATGTTTATTTGGGTGCTCCAGGTAGATTCATTGGTATCTTTTTAGACAGGCCCTAGAGTGTAAAGGGGGGTAGGGTCTGATGCAAATATATTTAAATAACGAATTGACATACTGTACATCTAAAGGATCCAAATCTTCTGGGCTCTCAGGTTTATAAATTTCATATAAAGTAATGCAACCACTAAAATATAGTCAGTTCAAGAACAAATTGCGTATCTCAAATGACTGGCAGAGCAGTAAGTAATCAGGCTATACCTGTCATCTCCATTATGTAATGTCATGAAAGATGACAGGAATCTCATCAATCCTGTTTGGTTCATCAATTTGGTTAAACAGCACCACCTGCTGACGTAATAAATACACAGCAAGCATTTAGTACATACGTAGAATTTTTTTTTTGTAAATTGATGTAGCCAGTACCATAGAAGTACTGGCATTTCTATGGATCACTGAAAGTATGGAAGTTCATTTAACAAGTGTCAAATTCAATAGCTTGGAACAATAGTGTCAACATTTGCTTGAACATGCAGCTTTTAGAAATTGAGCTACATTTTCCAAATGCCATTTTTTCTATTTTCCAAATGTTTCTTTTAAACTTCAACTGTTTTTATGGAATGGATAAAATATAAAGCTACTTTACAGTTTTCAAGCTATTAAAATAAAGATGTATCATTTGAAGAATATTCAAAATTGTATTATTAATGTACATGGATAGAAACCAGAAGAAAGAATGCATTACCCCTGCTGTACTAAATGAAGATTGCTTAAAGTAAAAGATGTTATCTCCGCTTACAGCTCTGAAACTCTATATATGTATTAAACAGGTTTAATGGTTAGAAACACTGGGGCAGTTATCAATACTGTCTTGATGATTGTGTTTGTGAATCTGCCACATTGTATATTTTAAATCACAAGTAAAGCAGAGTATACACATACATTTTTTTTTATTACCAGCAAGTTGCACAAAAAAAAACCTCACAGATCCCCTCATCCACACAAGCGATGGAAGGATCTGTCCCACTGCACTATTGTATTATGTATTCAGCATTCTGGCTGCATGCGTTGATTGAATGCTAGTTTTCCATCAGGACTGTTTGACAGAAGCTGGTCATGGTCATGAGACCAGCTTTTGTTGAACAGAGGTACATGCGTACCAAAATTTGGCTGGTTCCTGATGAACTGGCTGGATTTTGGTACGTGTGTACTCACCTTTAGGAACATATTACTTATCTGTATCAAGCTGCATAATACATTATAGTATCTCCACCTGATTAAAGGGTGCTCCTTAGCACTTCTTAGTTCTATGACAAATGTGGGGAGAGCAGTTGCAGCAGAAGAGAAAAAACAGACAGATAGTGACTATTCTGCTGCATATTTACCCAGAACTAATTCTGCTGCTTTGGTTGTAAAACAGACCCAAAAGACCCATGCTAGCATTTTTGAAGACAAATTGCATATGAAATATGCGACTGCTTTAAAGTGTTACTAAACCCACAACAGTAAAATCAGTCTGTATATGCAGTAAAGAATGTAAAAGGTGGGACTCAGCGAGCGCTTAAAAATGGAGCAGCTAGTACAGTAAAAAGGAAACCATAAAAACCTTCTAAATCAAATGTAAAACACGTAGTGCAGCACTAAAACATTATATAAAATTATATCCACATATAAATTACAAAATTATAAATATAAACGCCTGAGGATAAAATTGTGATAAAATACTGGTGAAGCCTTTAAAACCTAAAGTAAGAGCACTTAATATATATTCAATGTCCAATCTGAACATGAGATAAAAGAATAAATGACTAAATGTTCAGTATAGGTGCAGGAAATTATTCAGGATTGGTGACTCTGCCGGCAACACCCCTTTTGATAATGTACATTGTGTAAGAAACACGTTAAGGAGGAGCCCCGCACGCCTGCAGGAGCAAATTGGATCATGCTTTGCTGGTTTTTTTTGCCTTCCTCTGGATCAGCTGTGGGTATAGGATTATAACTTTTTTTTTGTTGAATTGGATGGACTTTTGTCTTTTTTCAACCAGATTAACTATGTAACTATGATAGCTGTTATTTCACGCACAAATGTTTCTGTTGTTTTACTGCGTTTACATTTTATCTCAATACAACCAAGATATCAGTTCACTCTAAACTGTGAGTCTATTTTTTGTTTCCAGCCAGAGGGTTCCTCTGATTAGAGCTTTAAGGTGGTGTGAGCAGGGGTTAGACTTTCAGAGCAGGGTCAGGCAAGACAGGGAGCACAAAAATTACTCAGGGACCCCTGAGGGGGTAGTGCTACAATATTTAGCAGTTTATATTTACTAAAATATTTGCATTTCCATGTTCTGTATACTGGAAGACTGAATATAGTGAATTCAAGGTCATGGGTTTAGTAAAACATAAATGCCTTATATTTCTTTTTGATATACAGCAGTTGTGAGCTCAGAGCAGTGATGTAATTGGTACTTGCTAGAATTAGAGATGAGCGAATCGAACATGGCGAAGTGGAATTAGTTTCGAATATCAGGAAAAATTCGATTCGCGCCGAATCCGAAAATTAGCAAACTTCGGATGCACGAATCGAATTTTCCCAAAAATGGCGGCGACATGTGTGGCGACGGAGCGGGGATCTCTGGGAAGGCGCGCAGACAAGGCGCGCTGACCCATAATGCATTCATTCATGACATGTGATCGCATTAGCCAATCAGCAGCCAGCCAGCCAGCACTATGCAATGGTGGAGCTATAAATTGCGGCCATCTTACAATTCTCCATTAGCCTCCGGTCATTCAAGAGAGACAGACCTGTCTGTATTAGGGACAGAGTTAGGGCCAGAGAGACTTTAGGGCCACAGAATCGTTACTTAGGGACACAGAATCGTTACTTAGGGACACAGAATCGTTACTCAGGGACACAGAATTGTTACTCAGGGACACAGAATTGTTACTCAGGGACAGACACAGAATTGTTACTGAGGGACACAGAATTGTTACTCGGGGACACAGAATTGTTACTGAGGGACACAGAATCGTTACTTAGGGACACAGAATCGTTACTCAGGGACACAGAATTGTTACTCAGGGACACAGAATTGTTACTCAGGGACAGACACAGAATCGTTACTGAGGGAGACAGAATTGTTACTGAGGGACACAGAATTGTTACTCAGGGACACAGAATTGTTACTCAGGGACAGACACAGAATTGTTACTCAGGGACACAGAATTGTTACTGAGGGACACAGAATTGTTACTCAGGGACACAGAATTGTTACTCAGGGACAGACACAGAATTGTTACTCAGGGACACAGAATTGTTACTCAGGGACACAGAATTGTTACTGAGGGACACAGAATTGTTACTCAGGGACACAGAATTGTTACTCAGGGACACAGAATCGTTACTGAGGGACACAGAATCGTTACTCAGGGACACAGAATTGTTACTCAGGGACACAGAATCGTTACTCAGGGACACAGAATTGTTACTCAGGGACACAGAATTGTTACTGAGGGACACAGAATTGTTACTCAGGGACAGACACAGAATCGTTACTGAGGGAGACAGAATTGTTACTGAGGGACACAGAATTGTTACTCAGGGACACAGAATTGTTACTCAGGGACAGACACAGAATTGTTACTCAGGGACACAGAATTGTTACTCAGGGACACAGAATTGTTACTGAGGGACACAGAATTGTTACTCAGGGACACAGAATTGTTACTCAGGGACAGACACAGAATTGTTACTCAGGGACACAGAATTGTTACTCAGGGACACAGAATTGTTACTCAGGGACACAGAATTGTTACTGAGGGACACAGAATTGTTACTCAGGGACACAGAATTGTTACTCAGGGACAGACACAGAATTGTTACTCAGGGACACAGAATTGTTACTGAGGGACACAGAATTGTTACTGAGGGACACAGAATTGTTACTCAGGGACACAGAATTGTTACTCAGGGACACAGAATCGTTACTCAGGGACACAGAATTGTTACTCAGGGACACAGAATTGTTACTCAGGGACACAGAATCGTTACTCAGGGACACAGAATTGTTACTCAGGGACACAGAATTGTTACTGAGGGACACAGAATCGTTACTCAGGGACACAGAATTGTTACTCAGGGACACAGAATCGTTACTCAGGGACACAGAATCGTTACTCAGGGACACAGAATTGTTACTGAGGGACACAGAATCGTTACTGAGGGACACAGAATTGTTACTCCGGGACACAGAATTGTTACTCCGGGACACAGAATTGTTACTCAGGGACACGGAATTGTTACTCAGGGACACAGAATTGTTACTCAGGGACAGACACAGAATTGTTACTCAGGGACACAGAATTGTTACTCAGGGACACAGAATTGTTACTGAGGGACACAGAATCGTTACTGAGGGACACAGAATTGTTACTCAGGGACACAGAATTGTTACTCAGGGACACAGAATTGTTACTCAGGGACAGACACAGAATTGTTACTCAGGGACACAGAATTGTTACTCAGGGACACAGAATTGATACTCAGGGACACAGAATCGTTACTGAGGGACACAGAATCGTTACTGAGGGACACAGAATTGTTACTCAGGGACACAGAATTGTTACTCAGGGACACAGAATTGTTACTCAGGGACAGACACAGAATTGTTACTCAGGGACACAGAATTGTTACTCAGGGACACAGAATTGTTACTCAGGGACACAGAATCGTTACTGAGGGACACAGAATCGTTACTGAGGGACACAGAATTGTTACTCAGGGACACAGAATTGTTACTCAGGGACAGACACAGAATCGTTACTCAGGGACACAGAATCGTTACTGAGGGACACAGAATCGTTACTCAGGGACACAGAATCGTTACTCAGGGACACAGAATTGTTACTCAGGGACACAGACAGAATTGTTACTCAGGGACACAGAATTGTTACTCAGGGACACAGAATCGTTACTGAGGGACACAGAATCGTTACTCAGGGACACAGAATTGTTACTCAGGGACACAGAATTGTTACTCAGGGACAGACAGAATTGTTACTCAGGGACACAGAATTGTTACTCAGGGACACAGAATCGTTACTGAGGGACACAGAATCGTTACTCAGGGACACAGAATTGTTATTCAGGGACACAGAATTGTTACTCAGGGACAGACACAGAATTGTTACTCAGGGACACAGAATTGTTACTCAGGGAAACAGAATCGTTACTCAGGGACACAGAATCGTTACTCAGGGACACAGAATTGTTACTGAGGGACACAGAATCGTTACTGAGGGACACAGAATTATTACTCAGGGACACAGAATTGTTACTCAGGGACACAGAATTGTTACTCAGGGACACAGAATCGTTACTGAGGGACACAGAATTGTTACTCAGGGACACAGAATTGTTACTCAGGGACAGACACAGAATCGTTACTCAGGGACACAGAATCGTTACTCAGGGACACAGAATCGTTGCTCAGGGACACAGAATTGTTACTCAGGGACACAGAATCGTTACTGAGGGACACAGAATTGCTACTCAGGGACACAGAATTGTTACTCAGGGACACAAAATTGTTACTCAGGGACACAGAATTGTTACTCAGGGACAGACACAGAATCGTTACTCAGGGACACAGAATCGTTACTCAGGGACACAGAATCGTTACTCAGGGACACAGAATTGTTACTCAGGGACACAGAATCGTTACTGAGGGACAAAGAATCGTTACTGAGGGACACAGAATTGCTACTCAGGGACACAGAATTGTTACTCAGGGACACAGAATTGTTACTCAGGGACACAGAATCATTACTGAGGGACACAGAATCGTTACTCAGGGACACAGAATTGTTACTCAGGGACACAGAATTGTTACTCAGGGACACAGAATTGTTACTCAGGGACACAGAATCGTTACTGAGGGACACAGAATCGTTACTCAGGGACACAGAATCGTTGAATTAAAGAGTATGTCAGACAACACGCAGAGGAGTGGCAGAGGAGGCAATGTTTCAGGAGCAAGCAGACGTGGCAGCAGAGGAAGGGGTCGAGGCAGCACTAGTCGCAGCCAGAGGCCAGTGCTCCCGGTGTCATCCAGCGGTCGTGTCTCCACCGACAACCCTGCCGTCATCGATTGGTTGGCTCGGTCGTCTTCCTCTTCCCAGGTCACCTCTGACACCTACAGCCAACGGTCGGTGGGTACGTCAGACACAACCGTTAGTTGGCATGGCCCGGGAGCAAGCCCACTGAAATCACGTGTCCTCTACCTGCCCCTGTCCTTTGGTGTTCCCTCACCAAGCGAAGTATCGCATGCTGTGGGCTCAGCTCCACTGTACAGTGAGGAAGAGCTAACAGAGGGCGGTCAGGAACGGGGGGAGACATCCGCCTCTTCAGCAGCCACGCGAAGAAGTACTGGCGAGGAGAGTGGCTCGGTAGCCGGTCTAGAGACAGGTCTGTCTCCTGACCCACACGCAGCCGAGGGGGCTAGTAGTGAGGCGGAGACCCTAATTGATGATGATGAGGCTGATCGCACTTGGCAGCCTCGTCGTCATCAGGCTATTGCTTCCGCATCATCAGGAGAAGAGGGTGCCAGCTTGGCAGCGAGCAAAACAGTCGGTGGGTTGCCCAGGAGGCAGCAGGGTCGCAGCAGTGTCAGTGGAGGCAAACGGCCACGGAGTAGAGCACCAGCTCCACTGCAGCCTACCACCACAGCCAGTAGTGGTGCCGGTGTGCACGGAGGAAGTAGCAGTCAGCCAGTGAGGAGTAGCGGGGGCAAAGTTTCCTACTCGGCGGTGTGGCAATTTTTCGTCAAGCCGCCCGAGGAAGTAAACGTAGCCGTATGTCGACTATGTGGCCAGAAAGTCAAGCGTGGCCCGGGGGGCCCATGTTGGGACTACAGCGTTGCGTCAGCATATGCAGCGTCGCCATTCGGTGGCCTGGGAAAACCGTGATAAAGATACGGCGGTTCTGCCTGCCCCAGCCCCCGCTCCATTACCCGCTCCGTTACTTGCTCCGTCACCCGACGTCAATCGCCCTCTATCAGCCAGTCAAGGCTCCAACACCTCTGCTGAGGGGAGTTGTCGCTCGTTGGCATCTTCCGCTCGTTCAGATGCTCCTTCTCCTGCTACTCCTCTTCACGAATTCCGTCAGCAGTCTTTCTTGGAATCCGTTTCCAAGAGACAACAGTTTGCGAGCACGCACCCGACGGTGCAGAAGCTGAACGTCCTCCTGTCCAAGTTGCTGGTGCTGCAGTCCCTCCCTTTCCAAGTGGTGGACTCAGCACCTTTCCGAGAAATGATGGCTTGTGCCGCGCCGCGGTGGAGAGTGCCAAGCCGGCATTTCTTCGCCAATAAGGCAGTGCCAGCCTTGCATTCACATGTAGAAGAGATGGTGGGCCAGTCTTTGAGCATGTCGGTCTCTGCCAAAGTGCACGGCAGCGCCGACGTGTGGAGCTGTAACTACGGTCAGGGACAGTACATGTCATTTACGGCCCACTGGGTGAACGTGGTGCCGGCACAGCCGCACCAGCAACTTGGACAGGTCACGCCGCTTTTGCCTCCACGTTTGCACGTCCTTGGTCCAGCAAAGATGTCCGCCTCTACCACCTCTTCTTCCGCCGTGTCCTCAGCCGCCACCCCCGTGCCAAGTCCCATTACCCGACCGGCATATCACATGTGCAGGGCGCAACGGTGTCACGCTGTGCTGCACCTGGTATGCCTTGGCGAATGTAGTCACACAGGGGAGGAACTTCTGAGTGTAATGAACAGAGAAATCGACAGATGGCTGTCTCCGCGCAAACTGAAAATCGGAACCATGTTGACCGACAACGGAAAGAACATGGTGTCTGCTCTGCATCAAGGAAGGTTGTGCCATGCGCCATGCATGGCTCACGTGTTCAATCTGGTTGTCAAGCGGTTCCTAAAATCCACCATCCCACTGCAAGACATCCTTAAAATGTCACGTAAACTTTGCATGCATTTCAGCCATTCCTACACCGCAAAGCACACCCTCCTTGAGCTGCAGCAGCAGAACGGAATTCCACAGCATCGCCTGACCTGCGACGTTGCAACAAGGTGGAATTCAACCCTACACATGTTAGACCGCCTTTACGAACAGCGAAAGGCCATCACCGATTTCCTGATGTTACAAGCGGATAAAGGTACTCCCCTGTGTAACTTCGATGTCAGCCATTGGCAGCTCATGCGTGACACCTGCCGCTTGCTCAGGCCCTTTGAGGAGGCCACGCTATTCGTGAGTCGGCAGGACTATGGGATGAACGACGTCATTCCTCTGTTGCACGTCCTGGAACAAATGCTGTTAACAATGGCTGGTCAGGGTGCGGTAGACGTGGCGCACAGATCTCAACGCCACATGACCCCTGTGGGGGCAGGACAGGAAGAAGAGGAGGAGGTAGAGGAGGACATTGGTGCTCAGGAATTATTGAGTGAAATGGGTGGTTTTTCCACTCAGCGGACAGGAGTGGAGGAGCAGGAGCATCTGGTAGAGGAGGAGGAGGAGACAGAGGACCCAGACGCACCGTGGCAGTATGCTGTGGAGATGGAGGCAGGGAGTCCCTCGCATTCCTTGGCACAAATGGCCCATAGCATGCTCGGTTGCTTGCGTAGCGACAGCCGAATAATAACCATCAGACAGAGGGATGACTTTTGGCTGTCCACCTTGTTGGACCCTCGCTACCGTTCAAAAATGGTGGCCTTTTTCACACCTGCTGAGAGGGAGGCCAAAATAACGTACTATAAAAACCACCTATGTAGTCAGTTGGTCTCTGCCTTTCTGCTCCAACGTCCATCCTCAGACACTGTGGGCCCTGTGCGCTCGCGTTCCGCTGCCATGGCAGCAGGGGAGGGGTGGGGTGGTAGGAGCAGTGGCAGCTCCACCAGCAGCGGCTGCCTCAGTCTGCAGTCGATGATGAGTAGCTTTCTTCACCAGCGCAGTGAGGAAACTACTAACCAGCCGCAGCAGCAGCAGCATCAGGTGGACCTGGAGCAGGACCTCAAACAACAGGCTTGGGCCTACTTGGACAGCACCCTGCCAACCGAGGTAGACAATCCCCTTGACTACTGGGCAACGAAACTTGACCTTTGGCCCCAACTAGCTGAATTTGCCCTTGAAAGGCTGTCATGCTCGGCCAGTAGCGTGGCATCGGAGCGCGTGTTTAGTGCGGCAGGAGGTATTGTAACTCCGCGGAGGACACGACTGTCCACCCAAAGTGTGGAGAGACTCACGTTTGTGAAAATGAATCAGGCGTGGATTAGTCTGGATTTCAAACCACCAGTTCCTGACACAACTGACTAAATCCGCCATGAATCATGCCCCAAACATGTTATTATTTTTAACATAGGCCTCTGTATGGCCTTCAATTTAAGCTGCTTACGCTTCGCCACTCTGCCATGGGCCCCTGTACCGCCTCCTCTTGCTGCTGCCAGGTCCAGAGTGTGTCATGGGTCCCTGTACGGCCTCCCATTGCTGCTGTCTCCATCGCCACACTCTGCCATGTGCCACTTTCAGGTCTCCTCACACTGCTGGTGGGTTGCATTTTGTCATAGGGTGCTGGCAGATTACGGGCCTCCCATTGCTGCTGCCAGGCCCGTAATCTGCCATGGGCCCCCGTACCGACTCCTCATGCTGCTGCCAGGCCCGTAATCTGTCATGGGCCCCTGTACCGCCTCCTCATGCTGCTGCCAGGTCCAGAGTGTGTCATGGGTCCCTGTACGGCCTCCCATTGCTGCTGTCTCCATCGCCACACTCTGCCATGTGCCACTTTCAGGTCTCCTCACACTGCTGGTGGGTTCCATTTTGTCATAGGGTGCTGGCAGATTACGGGCTTCCCATTGCTGCTGCCAGGCCCGTAATCTGTCATGGGCCCCTGTACCGCCTCCTCATGCTGCTGCCAGGTCCAGAGTCTCTCATGGGTCCCTGTACGGCCTCCCATTGCTGCTGCCAGGCCCGTAATTTGCCATGGGCCCCCGTACCGACTCCTCATGCTGCTGCCAGGCGCGTAATCTGCCATGGGCCCCTGTACCGCCTCCTCATGCTGCTGCCAGGTCCATAGTGTGTCATGGGTCCCTGTACGGCCTCCCATTGCTGCTGTCTCCATCGCCACACTCTGCCATGTGCCACTTTCAGGTCTCCTCACACTGCTGGTGGGTTCCATTTTGTCATAGGGTGCTGGCAGATTACGGGCCTCCCATTGCTGCTGCCAGGCCCGTAATCTGCCATGGGCCCCCGTACCGACTCCTCATGCTGCTGCCAGGCCCGTAATCTGTCATGGGCCCCTGTACCGCCTCCTCATGCTGTTGCCAGGTCCAGAGTGTGTCATGGGTCCCTGTACGGCCTCCCATTGCTGCTGCCAGGCCCGTAATCTGCCATGGGCCCCCGTACCGACTCCTCATGCTGCTGCCAGGCCCGTAATCTGTCATGGGCCCCTGTACCGCCTCCTCATGCTGCTGCCAGGTCCAGAGTGTGTCATGGGTCCCTGTACGGCCTCCCATTGCTGCTGTCTCCATCGCCACACTCTGCCATGTGCCACTTTCAGGTCTCCTCACACTGCTGGTGGGTTCCATTTTGTCATAGGGTGCTGGCAGATTACGGGCCTCCCATTGCTGCTGCCAGGCCCGTAATCTGCCATGGGCCCCCGTACCGACTCCTCATGCTGCTGCCAGGTCCAGAGTGTGTCATGGGTCCCTGTACGGCCTCCCATTGCTGCTGCCAGGCCCGTAATCTGCCATGGGCCCCCGTACCAACTCCTCATGCTGCTGCCAGGCCCGTAATCTGTCATGGGCCCCTGTACCGCCTCCTCATGCTGCTGCCAGGTCCAGAGTGTGTCATGGGTCCCTGTACGGCCTCCCATTGCTGCTGTCTCCATCGCCACACTCTGCCATGTGCCACTTTCAGGTCTCCTCACACTGCTGGTGGGTTCCATTTTGTCATAGGGTGCTGGCAGATTACGGGCCTCCCATTGCTGCTGCCAGGCCCGTAATCTGCCATGGGCCCCCGTACCGACTCCTCATGCTGCTGCCAGGCCCGTAATCTGTCATGGGCCCCTGTACCGCCTCCTCATGCTGCTGCCAGGTCCAGAGTGTGTCATGGGTCCCTGTATGGCCTCCCATTGCTGCTGTCTCCATCGCCACACTCTGCCATGTGCCACTTTCAGGTCTCCTCACACTGCTGGTGGGTCCCATTTTGTCATA
Source organism: Staurois parvus (assembly GCF_062004578.1). Taxonomy (NCBI): domain Eukaryota; kingdom Metazoa; phylum Chordata; class Amphibia; order Anura; family Ranidae; genus Staurois; species Staurois parvus. The sequence goes on from NW_028318060.1 coordinate 14,149,124, forward strand.
GGGTGCTGGCAGATTACGGGCCTCCCATTGCTGCTGCCAGGCCCGTAATCTGTCATGGGCCCCTGTACCGCCTCCTCATGCTGCTGCCAGGTCCAGAGTGTGTCATGGGTCCCTGTACGGCCTCCCATTGCTGCTGTCTCCATCGCCACACTCTGCCATGTGCCACTTTCAGGTCTCCTCACACTGCTGGTGGGATCCATTTTGTCATAGGGTGCTGGCAGATTACGGGCCTCCCATTGCTGCTGCCAGGCCCGTAATCTGTCATGGGCCCCTGTACCGCCTCCTCATGCTGCTGCCAGGTCCAGAGTGTGTCATGGGTCCCTGTACGGCCTCCCATTGCTGCTGTCTCCATCGCCACACTCTGCCATGTGCCACTTTCAGGTCTCCTCACACTGCTGGTGGGTTCCATTTTGTCATAGGGTGCTGGCAGATTACGGGCCTCCCATTGCTGCTGCCAGGCCCGTAATCTGTCATGGGCCCCTGTACCGCCTCCTCATGCTGCTGCCAGGTCCAGTATGTGTCATGGGTCCCTGTACGGCCTCCCATTGCTGCTGTCTCCATCGCCACACTCTGCCATGTGCCACTTTCAGGTCTCCTCACACTGCTGGTGGGTTCCATTTTGTCATAGGGTGCTGGCAGATTACGGGCCTCCCATTGCTGCTGCCAGGCCCTTAATCTGCCATGGGCCCCCGTACAGACTCCTCATGCTGCTGCCAGGCCCGTAATCTGCATGGGCCCCTGTACCACCTCCTCATGCTGCTGCCAGGTCCAGAGTGTGTCATGGGTCCCTGTACGGCCTCCCATTGCAGCTGCCAAGCCCGTAATCTGCCATGGGCCCCCGTACCGACTCCTCATGCTGCTGCCAGGACCGTAATCTGTCATGGGCCCCTGTACCGCCTCCTCATGCTGCTGCCAGGTCCAGAGTGTGTCATGGGTCCCTGTACGGCCTCCCATTGCTGCTGTCTCCATCGCCACACTCTGCCATGTGCCACTTTCAGGTCTCCTCACACTGCTGGTGGGTTCCATTTTGTCATAGGGTGCTGGCAGATTACGGGCCTCCCATTGCTGCTGCCAGGCCCGTAATCTTCCATGGGCCCCCGTACCAACTCCTCATGCTGCTGCCAGGCCCGTAATCTGTCATGGGCCCCTATACCGCCTCCTCATGCTGCTGCCAGGTCCAGAGTGTGTCATGGGTCCCTGTACGGCCTCCCATTGCTGCTGTCTCCATCGCCACACTCTGCCATGTGCCACTTTCAGGTCTCCTCACACTGCTGGTGGGTTCCATTTTTTCATAGGGTGCTGTATGGCCTCCCATTGCTGCTGCCTCCACCGCCACACTGTGGCTCCACACTCTGGTTTTGGCCCCGTGACTGCCCAAATGAGTGAAGTGTGCGGTGATTCTAAGATCGACGGCACTCACCTGCATGTCATACTGACTGACAGTATTATTTCTCTTCCCCAGCAGACTCCAAGGGCATTTAAATTAAAGGTACAGTGTTCTGCACTAATATAAAGGCTCTCTGAAGCCTAGAAACACCCTTTTTATAAGTTTAATTCGCAGCGAATATATTCGACTTGAATCGAATTTATTCCGCGAATTCGCCGAATCAGCCGAATCGAATTTTTGAATAATTCGCTCATCTCTAGCTAGAATCATAGCTTGCAGTCCTTAAATTATGAGGAGATAAGTTCAAGCCCAACTTAGTAGTTTTTAAAGGCTTTGGTGAAATGGGAGCAAGGGTCAGTAAAAAGGATTCAAGCGCATCAATGGGCAAAATTTAAAATCATATAATCATTTCCACATTGCATTTCAATTATTTCTAGCCTACTCCTACTAATCTGAATGATCTTAAAGTATCCACACACATTTACTTCTTTTAAGCACTTCCCGCCCGCAATGTACTGCAGCCGGGCGGCAGCTACTGGCAAAGCAACGTACCCGTACGTCGCTCTGGCTGTACTAACACAAGGAGGTGCTGTTCCCCCCCCTCATGACTGCTGTGTCCCGCGGAATGAAGATCCCGGTAAACGGGACCCAGTGATCATATGATCACTATGTGATCACATGATCACAATGTAAGCAAAGCTGTTATGAATCAATGTCATTCATAATAGCTCTGCTTCTCTTCCTAGTGAGCTCTGACTGGTCCACAGTTGTCACATGATACATGGGGCCAATCACAGCACCCTGTACCATGTGACCAGCTCCAGCCAATCAAAGATCACTATCTTGAGCTGTCAAAACTTAACTCATTCATGACAGTTCATGAATGAGTTAGGTTCTAACAGCAAACTTTGCATTGCAGGAGAAATGATCTTTATTTCTCCTACAAAGCAAAGAGTAAAAAAAAAAAAAAAATCCCTGATCAACCCCCCCACGCGCACACACATTAGTACAATGTTACTATGGTAACATTGTGCTATTCTGATAAAAGTATTGAAAAAAAAATAATAATAATAAAAATAAAAAAATACCATATTGAAACATTTTTTTTTTGTTTTTTTTTAACTACTTGCCAACTGCTTACCCGCATTTTGTGGGCGGGCAGCAGCGCTTGGCAAATCAATGTAATCATGCATCGCTTCCTATTTTGGGGTGTGAACACACCTGTGTCCCCCACTGCCCCCCACCCGTTGGTCCAGGGAGAGAAGAAAGAACACGGCAGCGGAAAGGGACATCCCCCCCTCTCCTGCTGCCTTCCACAGTTTTCTCGGGCTCTCCTGTCCCACAGGGGAATCCGAGAATGCAGCCGGAAGTTCCGCTGGCTGACCTTAGAGTTGGTCAGGGACCAGAATGGCTCAAATCATCTCTATAGTCTAAGAAATCGGAAGCTACTAGCATTTCATCATTTCAGTTTCGCAGGATATATAAAGCACCATTTGTAAATTTGGAAAGCATCTGATCACATCGATCTTGGTGAAATTAGATAATGTGAGGGCAGAGCAGATATCTAGAGTCTGCTAGACCCCAGATTTCTTAAAAAAAGAATATATGACAACGTCCATAAGTTATAAGGGATATTTGCATTCAGTGTGATAGCATTAAAAGTGATCAAAAATAAAAAAAATGAAAGGGACAGTGTAAAAAAAATTAAAAAAAATAAAAATAACTAAAGAAAAAAATCACCCTTGCCCCCCCTGTGAGCGCTCACCTGTGTGTGCAATCATTGACCCCGTGCCGGTATGTAAACAGTGGTTGCACCATGCATGTGAGGTATCGCTGCAGACGTCAGATCAAGGGCAGTAATTCTAGCACTAGACCTCCTGTGTAAATTGGTGACCTGTAAAGACTTTTACAGTGTTGCCTATCGATAATAAAAAAAATGATGTATTTTGTTGCCATTGCACGGGCATCCACAATTTTAAAGCATGTCATGTTTGGTATCTATTTACTCATCGTAACATCATCTTTAATACTTTATTAAACAATTGGGCAATATATTGTGTTTTTGTGCATTAAAATCTAAAAAAGTAATCTTTCCCAAAAGATTTGCGTTTCAAAAATCGCTGCGCAAATATTGTGTGACGTAAAAAATGTCAAAACTCACTGTTTTATAAAATATATAATGTTTGTGGGTTCAAAGTAATTTGTAGCAAAAAAAATGTTTTTCCATGTGAACAAAAAGTATCAGAAAAGGCTTGGTCTTCAAGAGTGGGTGATGTGTGGCATAAGCTTCTAATGTTGTCTCTGAAATGCCAGGATAGTAGAAGCCTCCCCCTCCAAATAACCCCTTTTTGGAAAGTAGACACTCCAAGGTATTTGCTAAGAGGCATGGTGAGTGTTTTTCTGATCTAATTTTTGTTGCCACAAGTTTTTGGAAAATGAAGAAAGAAAACAAAAACATTTTTTTTTCTTTTCTTTTTCAAAACCCTGTGACAAAAATTATATCTGTAAAATACTCATCATGCCTCTTATCAAATTCCTTGGGGTGTCTACTTTCCAAAAAGGGGTAATTGGTGGGGAGGGGTTGTACTATCCTGGCATTTTAGAGCCTCCGAAACTGATAGGTAGTGGGGAAGTGATATGAGGAAATATGCCCTTTGAAAGCCTGGAGGTGGTCATTGGATTTTGGGGGCTTGTATGTAGCTAGGCTGCCAAGAAGTCTCTCACATGTGGTATCCCCATACTCGGGAGAAGTAGAAGAATGTGTTTTGGGGTGTTATTCCACATATACCCATGGCATGCATGTGCAATATATCATTAAAGTGACATCCTTGTGTTAAAAAAAATAAAAAAATTGTCATATTCAAAAAATTTGTGGCAAAAAATAAAATGTTCCATGGACTCAACATGCCTCTCCTCAAAATCCCTGGGGTGTCTACTTTCCAAAAAGGGGTCATTTGGGGGAGGAGGGTTGTACTGCCCTGGCATTTTAGCACCTCAAGAAATGTGATAGGCAGTCAGAAAATAAAAGCTACGTAAATTCCAATATATATACCATAGTTTGTAGATGCTATAACTTTCACACAAACCAATTAATATACACGTATTGAGATTTTTTTTTACCAAAGACATGTAGCAGAATACATTTTAGCCTAAATTTACGACTAACTTTGAGTTTATTGGATATATTTTATAACCAAAAGTGAAAAATATAGTTTTTTGGTCCTTTTTTGTTTATAGCACAAAAGATAAAAACTGCAGAGGTGATCAAATACCACAAAAAGAAAGCTCTATATGTATGAAAAAAAAAGACATAAATTTTGTTTGGGTACAGCATTGCACGACCGCGCAATTACATATTGAAATAGAGCAGTGCCGAACAGCAACAAATGGCCTGGTCAGGAAGGGGGGTCAATCCTCAGGAGGGCAAGTGGTTAATTCTGTGACACATACTCACTATACCCTGTGAGTAGGTACTGTTGTGTCACACATTTCACAGAGCCTTCCTTCTGAAATACAGAGGTGCTGATTTCAGGTGGAGACAGTACAGGAATCACTGCTTGCAGGCAGCATGGTACCATAAGATCTGTAGTCCTTAGAATTTGAAATCAAACAACAGAGGAGAATCTGCAAAGCATTCAGAGAATCGAATAAGCTGTGGACAGAGATGGCCAGCAAACAGGCAGAACTCACAACATGAATGGAGATTTTTCAAATAAGCTTATATTGGATTGTCAAATATAATTATTGTTTGTATTATTATCACAATGTTGTCATAAAATTAAAGAGATTTGGCTACTGTAAAGCTGTTGAAAGTAGTACACATGGTCGAGGAAGGCCTTCCTCAAAACAGTGGTTGTACTGGTACCTGAGTATCTCCCTAGGATTGGGCATGAGTGATAAAGGTTAGCAAGATGGTTTTCCCTTTGTTAGACTGCAGACAGCCCAATTGTGGTGGTGAGAACCCAAAGTGACTCCAGGTAGAAAACTGGTATTGCTGCGAACCAAAGATTAACTCAAGTAGGAACAGGTTCCTCAAATAGGAACCTGAGGGTTGACACATGTGCCTTAATACCTGCTGTGAACTCGCTTTGAACGGGCTGCCAATAATTAATAACAGACCAAAAAAAATTGGACATGCAGTGCGTCAAAATACATGGCAATGTGTTGCAATTGGTTGTGGAGTGCTGCAACATATGTGCATTGGAGCTGTTTTGCCTTAGCTTGCTGGGCGGGTCATTTAAAATTATTTGCACCACAACCAGCTAAAACACATATTGTGCATTAAGGTGCATTGCACCATATTTATACGTGTTTCAACTTGAAAATGTGTTACACTTAGGGCTCGTTCACACTTGACTGTTTTACCAACTCTTGCCAAACGCCCCTATAGCGTTTGGCAAGCGTTGGTCCGGCGTTTGCGGAGCGTTTTTTAACGCTCCGCAAACGCCGCATGCGCGGTTCAGCGGTGGTTTCTAGGCGTTTGCTGAGCGTTAAAAAAAAACCCCCACAAACACTTATAATGAAGTTTGGATGGTGTTACTGCTCCGCAAACACCCCGCAACCGCACCGCAAACGCCTGCCGGGCGTTTGCGGAGAGGTACCATAGACTAGAATAGGAGGCTTCAACGTCTCCTGACTCGACCAGAGGCGTCCGTTTTGCCGCACCGCGACGCGACGCTATCGCTCCCGTTAGAACAGCACGATGTGCTGCAATGGGCAGAATTGTCCGAGGCGTTTGGGAAGCGGTAAAAACGCTTCCTAAGCACCTTTCTGCCGCTTGAAAACAAGGCTAGTGTGAACGTAGCCTTAGAAAGATGAACCGTCTGGCCTGTGCATCAGAATTTCTGCTCCTTTACTACACAATCTCATAGCCCCCATAATAACCTACATAACCTACTGTAAAAATATTTCATTGCAATAATTTGATGGATTGCAAATTAATTTGCAAATTTTGACAATAAATGTGGAGAAATAGAAAATGACAACATGTGCAAGTATGCTATAGAGCAGTGGTTCTTAACCTTGTTGGAAGTACTGACCCCCACCAGTTTCATATGCGCATTCACCGAACCCTTCTTAATTGGAAAAATAAAATATGATTTTTCAAATTCAAAACATAGGTATATATTTAGGTATATATTTATACATAGGTGCTCAAAATGAACAAAACCATTAAGAACAAAGAACAAAACCATTAAAACATGATTTTCACACAAAAACAAAAACATAATAATGAATATTTACTGCACGAATCATATGAGTCGGGTGTGGGTCTTCACCTCCGCCGAACCCCCGAGACTGACTCACCGAACCCCTGGGGCTCGATCGAACCCAGGTTAAGAACCACTGCTATAGAGTCTATTTGTAAATGTTTTAAGTTTTACGCAGGATTCATCCATTCCAAGTCAACCCAAAAAAATGTGGAGAAACAAAATTACAACCCACAAAAGTACACAATGGGGTCTTTTTATAAATGTTTTAAGCTTTACATAGAATTCACACATTTTTCTAAGTCAATTAAAAAAAAGTGAATCTTTGGTGGAAAAATTCATAAATAGACCCCATAAATATGAACACTCGAACACAAAATCAGCAGTGCCCTATGCAACTTCATTTCCAGTTTAAAATTCATTTTTTTAAATCACTTGGTATCAGCATTAGACATTTCTTTTTGATATTTTGCTTTCCCCTGGTTTCTGAAATCGAATAGTTGCTGTCAGGTATTTGTAAACAAGAAAGTCAGGGGATTTAGTTTAGTGCTAGAGCAGGTAATCAAAATCTAATTGCATTTCTGTGCACGCCCCTCAGCACAAAGTAGGTAAAATCACTGGCGTTTGAATGTTTATCTGAAAAGCATTAAATGAAAGTGAGGAAAATTGGTTTTTGCTAACCTTTTCTGAAATCCAAACAAACCTGACAGGGTTTTAACCTTTCCAGTGACATTTTCTTTGTTGGTTCATATAAACTTTTATGCTGATATGTCTATTAAAAACTATTCACACACTAACAGCTTCCTTTAATGTTTAATTCTTTTAAAATCTTGACTTTAATGGGAAATATAGAGGAAACCCTTGTGTGTCCTTTTTGCACATACCCAAATGCAAGTTTGAAGTCCTTGCAGTCTATAACATTGTTCTTTATTGATTTTTTGCAAAATGTTGGAGAGATGTGTCAGTTTTTCAGAACATATGCATAAGTCAAAAAGTCATACCACACTCCAGTCATAAATCCAATTATGTTATCCAAATTGGATGGGCAGCAACAGAGGCACCAAGCAAGCAGTACAAAGCAAAAGACAATACTTCACTAAGGGGACATTCAAAACTATGCGGTGCATTGTGTGAGTTGCATGCATTAGCAATGCATTGCAATATCATTCATTTTGAATGGCACCCCAATACACCAAAGCCAAGCAGTTCCAATGCACACATGTTGCAGTGCACCTCAATGCATGGTAACACACTACTCTCTGATTCATTGCAAAATAGTGCATATCCATTTTTTCTAGTGTTTTGATACAATGCTAGCCCATTCATTTGAGTAGACTGCTTACTGCAACACAAGGTAATATTTGAAAAAAAGTGTGTTAATGCACGTGTTATAAAAAAAACTCTATCATGCCTTTACATACATGTGGCAACCTGCAGTGCTAAAAGTGTGAGACACCCTCTTGCGGCGATTTCTGTCCCTCTCCCTATAGTTGCCGATTCTACTATCTGTCTATCCACAGCCACTGCTCTCCCTTTCTTTGTCTAATTTTCTGCACTTCTAGCAAATCCTTTTTCTACTCCCTTTGGCCAGTGGAGGCACTCCCCTAGGGTTTTTCTGCCTAGATTTCCTCCCAGGACTAATTCAGCAATAATCATCTGCATCTTTCTAAAACAAAAAACTCTTGCAAGTTGTATTTCCATTTTCTCTCCAGGTTGACAGATTCTGCTTAACCAGAAAGCTAAGCCCGCAACATCGCTCCTCCAAGGGGATCCATTGTCTTGGGCCTTCAGTAGAACATCCTCTGATCCTGCTCTGGCATCTGTGGACACTTTCTTCAATGCGTTAGGTTTTCTATACGATGACCCAGACCACGTGCACATGGCAGAAACAAACATCAGTGTTTCACATCAAAGTAAACTGCCCATCAAGGAATATTGTTTCAAGCTCTGTAGATAGACCTTGTGCTCTGACCTGAAGGATCAATCTCTTTGTAGTCAGCTAACAGAGGGGCTAGTGGGGATAGTGAAACAATCAGGGATGCCCAGGTCAATCATCCTACATCTGAGATAGTGGAAAAAAAACATGAAACTGATAATCTGTATTGATGGGTGTCTTTGTGAGTGCCATTCTGAAAGACTGGCCACTTCTTCCACTTCTCATTTGACCTTCTCCTTCCCCTCCCCAAAGCTCCTGACTATATATACATAATTATTTCACCAGATGAGCCAATGAAGATTGGGGCCACTCACCTTACCACCCAGGAAAAGTTTCAAAGAAGGAGCCTTGGCTCCTGTTTCTATTGTGGTACCAAGGGCCATTTTCCAAGCAGTAGCCCAATTAAACAGGGAAATGCCAAAGCCTAGCGGAGTGGGGGCCAACTTTGCTAGGCTATATACATCTCCCTAAGGAGCACAACAAGCTACAGTATTTGTCCCTGCCTGCATTTCTTACCAGACTCCAAGGTTACATTCACGTGGGCAGCCAGGGGTGCATAGGTTGCTAAATGTTGTCCCTGGATGCAGCAACACTCTTTGCTGTGGCGGCATACAAACTGGCCAATTAGAGACAGCCAGTTTATGTTCAGCAAGAAGAGAAACACAGACCCTGGGCACATGCTGCCAGGATCAGTAGGAGTCTCTATTCACATGTAATCGCTCTGGTGTGTGGCTAAGTGCGAACAGCCATGGCTCCAGCCTTTCATTTGTACAGAATACAAATCTGCCAGCCACCACTGACAGCTGCTGCTGTTCATGTAGAGTGTATGCAAGCAGCATTTAGAACCACTGGCAAAAATATGGTTATTCTTGCCCACTGTCCACCCCTATGCAGCCATGTTAATGTAGTCTTGGGCAATAAATCTTTGCCTTTTTGTGTGCTCTGGCTCAGTCAGTAACTACATGGATGAGGCGCTAGCTTCTCAGCTTTAGCTCCCTCCTATTCCAGTGGTCCCCTTGTTCTCCCTGGTTGCTATTGACAATCATCCACTAGCCCAAGGTACAATTACCCTACAGTCTTCCATGCTAGGAACCTGTCATTAGGAGCAGACCTTGTTTTTCATTATCTGCTTTCCTCTCATCCTGTGATCCTAGAATATCCATGGTTAAGTGCACAGAACCTGGATATCAGTTGGGAAACTCAAAAAATTGTGGCTTGGGACAACTTTTGCACCAACCACTGTTTACTTCAGCATGTTGTTCTAGCCATCCACTAAATCTCTCCCTAACTGCTACAAGGAATACTCTGGTATCTATCAAGGGATTTGTAATTGTGTTCCAACATTCTTTGGTTTAGGGCACACCTGCCGGACATGTTAGCCAACTTGGTCACTTTTATCTGCTCCAGTTAAGCAATTCAACTTGGCCACCTACCTGCCACTAGCCTGTGATTAGATTTTGAAGGATTCATAGCAAAACTCTACCATGCACATATAACTTTAAGGCCTGGGAATATCACTGTGAAATCTAAGTCAATTGATATAGCTAACACCCCAGACATAACGGACAGCAGTATCTTTAATTCAAACAAACATGACAAAAGAAATGAGATGTTTCAGATCCACAACAGATCCATTTCTCCAAATAATATAAACATTTGTGTCCCCTAGGGAGAGGCTCCTTTGCGTCTCTGAAATCTGTGATTTTTCTGATATGTTCGTATGAAATTGAGCTACCGTTTTTTATATCTTTGGATCCTGGTAAGTATATTGATTTAGCTTATGAAGAAAACACAGCATGTTTTCAGTGCAGTACAGTTTGGCTCAAATTGTTGTCCCTGACACTTTATGTAGTACTACTGTTCATGTAATTACAAGAGGCTGACACATTTTGCTACATATGATATCTGCAAATAAGCTAAGAGCGCAAGTATAGGCTAAAATGTTTCGTTAAAAATGTTGCCTCCCCCATCTTCTTACCTACACTACATACCATTTATAAATGAGAGCAGTGTAAATAGATTTTTTTTAATCCACTTCAATGCAGGTCAAATAATCCAGAAGCAGTGGCTCCCCTGTGTCAGTGAGTGGCTGCTGCAGTAGAGGAGAGGGAGCATTGACAACGGAAGGGCAATGAAAGCCAGTATGTGATGTCACGACCTCAGGAATTCAGCCCTGTTGTCGAGTGCTCCATGACATAGGAGAGCTGCTGCTTCTGGAGCATGTGTTAGCATTGAAGCAGATTAAAGAAAAGGTATTTATGTTATTTTCTTTTATAAATGGTATCCTGCAAAGGTAGGAGTAGGGGCAAGGCAACATATTTAAACAAGCGTATATTTACGTCATATTACTGTTTTAGTTATTTTTTTAATGTATGAAAGAATGTATAGTGGTTCTGTGTATATGTATTTAGATATAGAGAACATCACCAATAAAATAGACTAATATATTTGGGGGGAGATTTACTAAAACTGGAGACTGCAAAATCTGATCTCACTCCACTGAGAAATGTCACCACAATTCACACCGACTCTGAGGTCAATGCGTTCAGGTATGTACCCAAAAAAAGATAATCATATGCTCCACATAGTGTTAAATCCACAAAGATTTAATAAAAGTATATATAATTACACTCACAGTGGATAAGAAGCAATCAGCATGGATAAAATTACTAAACCCCGGGAAATATCGCAATTTCTGGCTTATTTCCGATAAAGCATGATAATGTCATAATAGGCTCACACCTGATGTGTTACGAGGCATAGACACCATGTTGGGTCACCACGTCTTATATAGCCAGTCATTGCCTTGGGAAATTGAAAAAAACAATCAATTTTAAAATGATCAAGTCAGAGTCAGCGTCCATCTTAGCAGACTTCAACTTAGAACCAGGCCTTGACTGTGGGCATCCATAATGATTTGGGGAAATAAACACCAACGCCAAGCCTCATTCTGACTTTGCGGCTAGAACAGCTAGAAAGTAGAATTAAAAACATCACAAGACCAAAAGTTGCATTAGGTAATGGCTGGCATAAAAATCATATTGATCCAAAGAATCATGGATACCATGGCTGGCTTTAACCCCTGTAAGAAGTGTGCAACCCAATAAGGTCAACCAATTGGGTTGCAAGAAAACTACATCCTTTACATCAAAGGCAACATCAAGGAGACATTAAACCCTTTATAACTTGTGCCACCACCCATGGTGTTTATCTACTACAATGTGCAATATGGGCATTAAGTGTACGTTTGGGGGAACATTTAAATACTATAAAGAATGGCTTTAGAGGTCATAGTGTTCCCCAACACTGCTCTGCAGTCCATAATAAAGTTTCTTCTGGTGCTATCCTAATTGGTATAGATAAAGTTACACACACACACCCTCGCCTCCATAAGAGAGATCTCCAGGAGACTAAATGGATTTACCAGCTTAGAAATTATTCTCCACATGGCTTAAATGTAGACTGGGACATTAATGTTTTTATAAATAATGGCTAAAAGTTTAACAATGTTTGTATTTTCTCATCCTATTGTTATTTTCCATTTGTCATGTGTTCCTGATCTACATTTGTTTCTATGAAAATTGGTTCACACCTCTTTTTTCTAATTATTGTAATTATTTTTTGGTATTATTGTATATAGTTTTCATTTCATTTTTATTTTTTTATTGTTTGATATTGTTTGATCATTTTTGATAAATTCTACTTATGGTATATTTTTTATTTTTGATTTCTCCATACAAGGTCAAGTTGAGGCTTGGTTTGGGTGTTTATTTCCCCAAATCATTATGGATACCTACAGAGCTAAGTTGAGGTTTTGTTCTGAGTTGAAACCTTCTATGATGGCTGCTGATTGGTTTTTCCAATTTCCTGAGGCAATGACTGAATATACAAGACATGGTGACCCAACATGTTCTCCATGCCCCGGAAGACGTAATTTTTAACGAAACGCGTAGGGTGGAGCCTCTTGTTGCATCTCCGTGTTTTACTGGAAGCAAGTCAGAAATTGCAGTTTGCTGGAGTTTGGTAATTTTATCAGCAATGATAACTTTTTATCCATTGTGAGTGTAATTTTTAATTGCTTTTATTAAAACTTTGTGGATTTCACACAAGTTGGAACATAAAATACTCTTTTTCTTGGTACATACCTGCACGCATTGACCCCAGTGTGAGTTGTGGTTACATTTCTTGATGGAGTGAAATCAATTCCTATAGAAAGGATTGCTAGAAAACCAATGAAGTTGCCCAAAATGAATCTTTTATAAAGCATGATGGGACTCTTTACAATATGAGAGTCATATCCATTTGGTAAGCAGATTCAAGTCTCTTTTGGATGGCGGTGGAAAACATTGGATGCGGTGTGTTTGAAGATTGATCTGTCCTATTTTACCATTCATCTATAAGAACTTTTGCACTTTTGGGACACCTTATATTTCACATGTTTATTTCATGAACTGTAGCACAGCACAGTTTTTATTATTATTTTGTGAATGGTAGTGGGTGCACCCTGTGTTAAATGTAAGATGCAAAAAAATATTTTATATAACCTGTAAAATCTAAAAACATAAAAAGTAAAACAAAATTGACCTAAAGACAATTTCCTAAAAATAAAAATATAAAATATTTATTTTTTATTTTACAATACAAATGTCCTCTTAGCCTTTCTTATGGGATTTGGGGTAAGGGATATCTCTTTTTGATTTAATGTCTATTTTCCTCATATATTTTTTTAAATATTTTCACCTAGATGGCTGACAACAAAACAAAGCAGAAAAAAGGAAGAAAGAAAAAAGGCTCACATATTTTATTTTGTTAGAGATGCATGTGACTTAATATAGATGACGATGATGATGTTCCACACAAAGTTTCAATAAGCCATAAAGCTGATGGGCAGAGCAGAAGTGACTGAAATGCATGAATAATTGAATGTTTTAGTAATACATTATTTACATAGTTCAGTGAGTAAGCTTTTCCCAATGCCGATCATTCATTTGGACAGCTTGGCCTGTAATAAAATAAGCAATGTCTAGCTATAGCCTGACAACTGACAGAATGGCATGTTGCCTTTAGTTTAGAACAACAACAACCACAAAACAGAATGTCTTAGTTTCAAAATAAAGTGAACATAGAAACTGTTAACAGAGATAAGTTTTTTTTTTCTTTTTTTTTTGAGAAAGAGTATCATGGTTGTACAGTTTTTACAGAATCAAAGGAAAACAATCATAGTACAAATAAAGCAGTTCAGTTAGTGATGGTTGATACATTGCGGAATGAATCTTTGTTTTAAAAACACCTTGAGGACTATAAGTCACCAGTACTACATGACAAAATTGTCAACCTATAAAGAGCAGTTAAAATGATACAGTGGCAGATTGACATCAATAATCTAGCTAGTCGCAACTGTACAAATCAGATACCAAAGGAAAGAACAGTTTTAAAAGCTTTAAACAATATCATTAACAGAAAGAACATACATTATTTGTTTTAAAAAGGTACACATCAATGCAGCCGATACTATATTCATCTAAAACAGAACATTGGGACACCTTATATTTCACATGTTTATTTCATGAACTGTAGCACAGCACATTTTTTATAATTATTATTTTGTAAATGGTAGTGGGTGTACCCTGTGTTAAATGTAAGCTGTAAAAAAAATATTTTATATGAATTGTAAAATCTAAAAACCTGATGTATACAAAGAGATTAAATACAATGTGTGGAAAAAATAAAAATAAATAAATATTATATTAAAGTACATCTAAATCCAAACTTTTTTTCATTTTAGATAGAGTAGGGGTGAATTAATATTCTCTCCTAGACAGTTGTCAAAGGAACAAGTGTCCCCATTGGAAGACTTCCCCTCTCTTTCTGTTCTGATGGCAACTCAAAATTGTGGATTTACACTCACCTTTAATCCTGGTGACATTTATGATCAGAAACCTTACAGTGCCTTCACACCTGAGCATTTTTGTGTGTTTTGTTACACGTTTCTGAGCATTTTGAGAGTTTGTAAAGCATTTTTGAACTTTGTTGGGTTTTTTTAATAGCCAGTAGAGAAAAATATCATCTACTTCATCATTTGTTGCTAGGTTTTTCAGCTTTTTTAGCTTTTCCATCAACATTTATTTAATTTTGTATTTATATCAATTTATTTGTTTATTAATTTATTTTGTTAGGGTAAGGGATTAGAGTTAAGGCTATAGTTGTTATGGTTAGGATTAGAGTTTGGGGTTAGGGGTTAGATTTAGGGTTTTAGTTAGGGATTAATATTTTATTTATTGCCTTCTTCTGATTTATTGTTAGGGTGTTAATGTATTTGTTCTTTTTTTTATTATTATTATTGTTATTATTATTAGTATATGTATTTATTTGTTTTTATGGTTAGGAGGTTAAAGATAGGGGTTAATTATTATTTATTATTACATTATATAGTTTTATTATTTCTTTCTGATTATTTTAACTTATTTGTGTATTTTTTCATTTATTTAAAAAATTTTTATTTGAGCAGAAAAACGCTCCAAAAATGCACAACAAAATGCGTAAAAATGCTCAAAAGTGCTTGAATAGAGTGTTTCCATTAATTTCTATCGATTGCAGAGAGTGAAGCTTCAAAATGGGAACACAGACAGCAATAGCAAACTGACAGTGGTTCTAGCACCTCACAACTCCAAATCTAAAATAAAAAATGCTTTTAGTTATACTTTAACTGTTAAAGTGGCGGCCATTGATAATGTATCTCTTGTATGTGTCTACACAAAATTCTACTTTAAACTTGGCCTATTCTTAGCATCTTAAAATGCTAGAAATGGGCCAGGAGTGTACCCTGAACAGCTCATGCGCTATACAGTGTACAGAGAAAAATAAAAGGCTAGGGGGAAAAGTTTTTTGACAGAAGAGACTTTGCATGTCTTTTCAGTCAAATGGCAGATAACCTCATACTCCTTCTGTATTAAACTGTATTGTAAGACACCACCACCACCACCCGTCCACATTCCCGACAACGCTCCAGAAAAGGAGACATGCTTTTTTATTCACAGTGCTAGGGAGGGAAATTGATTTTTATCCCTCAAATGTGGTTTTTTTATCCCTCAAAGTGGTTGCAGAAAAAAAGTGATTCAAGGTACTTCACCAGACATTTCTCCAGTTTTATTTAATGTTTAAAGCTAAACTGAAGGAAAAATAAAAATGCTTCTTTCCAGTGGGGTTGTATCCACACTGCAAGGATTAAAGCTGAATTTGAGGTATAAAAACGTTCATTTAACTACAGTATATTCTTTTAGGCCTAGATGGAAGAGGATGGATCCTCTTGTTTATTTTTGGACCAGATCGGAGGTACGTGGGTGTAAACAGACACAAGTCTGTTTACACATGCCGGTCCATAGAGATGAATTGATTGTCTGATCAGGTTTGCCTGAAAAACTGACAGGCAGACCTGATCTGACTCTTCATGTGAAAGTGGCCTAATAGCCACAAAAGATATAAATCTACTTTGTGTGCACTAAGCCTTTGCAAACACAAATATTACCTTGTAAAAATAGCAGTGACATCATCACTATGCTGTGGGAGAGGTCCAGCAGGCTCCACCCACTACAGGCTGCATTCACAAACCTACAGGAGTGGGCGAAATTAAGACCAGTCACCTTGCACAAGGAGAGAGAGCAGCAGTGACCAGTCTTTATTACAGGAGGCTCCTGCAGAGAGGTAAAGTTTCACACTGGATTACTGAACAGATCTGCAAGAAAAACACAGAGCACACCAAGATTCACGTATAAATGCACATATATCTTGTATTTAGGCAATATTTGCTTATCTCAGAGTTCAGCTTTAAAGTGATTGTAAAAGTAATTTTGTTTTTTAAATGTAATACTTGCCTGCTCTGTGCACAGAGCAGCCCCGATCCTCCTCTTCTGGGGTCCTCTATTGGTGCTCCTGGCTCCTCTCCCCTTTTGAGTGCCCCTATAGGAAGCCACTTGTTATGGGGGCACTTGTGTAGGCTTGATCCCGAGCTGGGCTTTGGGTGTCCATTGACACACACTGTGTGGCTTGGCCCCGCCCCCTCTCTCCTCACAGGCTATGATTGACAGCAGCAGATTTTTTTATTTAGACACTTTTATTAATACATGAAGCATAACAGATACATGTGCTATTTTTTTATTTTGTTGTTTCTTCCTTTATTTATAGGCAATATGAATAGGAATATAACACTTCTAGGAATGTCAAATCCTGCTGTCGAAAAGCTTGATAGTGCTTTCATCCTGCAGCCCTTACAGCTCAAGAGAGAGTCTCTCTGGGGTTGTCAGGGTTGCAGTAAGAAAAAAAAAGAAAAGAAAAACAGCTTACATCATTCATACAAGTGGAGTGAGTATCTCCAGTACTATATGAAAGCAGTGAGGCTCGCACACTGATAATAATAGTTCACAGGCTGAAAGCAGGAACAGCTCTGCTAATAGTATGAATGAATTAAGCTTTTTTTTATTCCACTGCTCTGACAGTTCCAGAGAAATTCTCTATGCAGTTGTCAGGGCTGCAGATATTAGAATCCGACAATTATAGAAGTATCGGTTTCTTATTCATTTTGCAGAGCTTATAAACAAATGAAGAAACAACAAATTTAAAAACGCACATGTCTATTACACTTTATATTTGAGGGCCAGTTCACACATGCATTTCAGTTGCTTTTTTTCTGCATCCAAAACACACAGAAAGTAGGTATATGGTTGTTAATGTTATGGTTCACATTAATCATTGCAGTTCTAGTGTGTTCCGGTTGCAGAAAAAAAAAGTAGAACAGGCTGCATTTTGTCTGCACAGAACTGTACTGGAACGTGGTAAAACGCATCAAAAATGCACCGGACTGCACCAAAACACTCCAAAAATGCACTGAAATGCAGATGTCCCTATTTTAATTGAAGAAAAAGAGAGGCGGAATGTGACATAAATGTACAGATTTGAGTAGATAAGATGTGACCTGTAGAAAATATGACAACGTAATCCTAAATGTAGTTGCATGCCTTGTCATTAAAGAAATATTCAGTCAGAGGTGTTCAGAGACAGATGGTCATCAATTACACTGTTCAACAAATTTTTATTTTTTGCCAGTTTTGGAAACAAAAGGATCCATTTCTTAATGAATTTCACATTCTGAGTTCAAATATAACAATGAAATTTGTCAATTGGCTCTAGTTTTTCTGTAAACGGAAAGTTTTCTACTATAGGCGTAATGACTACATAATGCACAATAATTATATAGATAGATGTCTTTCCACAAATATAAAGCAAGTGATATTGACTACATAACAAAGCCTAAATGGCATAATATATTGCATAGGATTACCAAGAAAAATTATAGCCATAAGCTAAGTTGAATCATTTTAATACTTAGGATTCTCACTAGTTTTGTCTTCAGTTTGTGTCGGTTTTGCTTCTCTTGGCTTTTCTCTTGTATTCGAGGAAAGGGCTATCTCTTACAACTGCACGTGACTACACGCTTCAGGTTCTTCCTCACTTGACTCAACCACGAAGGATTCTGGTGCTTTAGGAATTGGTAGCCCCTCTCCATGAGGAACTGGACGTATTGCCGATGGAATATTTGGATAGTGCACAGATAACTTTTTCTTCTTATTTAGCCCTTTTACAATTGGAGGCACCATACAAAAGTAACAATTACTAACATGATCTGTTGGCTCTCTCCAAATCATTGGCACAGCGAAAGGCATAGATGCCTTTTTTCCATTCAACCATTGCTCCAGTGCCGTCCCACAAGAATTGCAGCATATATGTGGTGCCCAGCTCTTGTCCTGGTCTCCTATCTTGCAGCCAAAATACAAGTTGTAGGCTTTCTTAATCATTCCTGTTATCCTCCTTTTTTGTGAGATAAAAGTTATTTCACCGCAGATATAGCAGAAATTATCTGCTTTATTCACACAAGTTCGAGGCATTACTGAGTAGCCTATATAAGCATAAAACGAAATGTAAAGACGCTGTCGAACTACAATCAGCTACAGATACTGCAGCTTTTATGCAGTGAAGTAATGCAATTAAAGGCTAATATTGCATCATCTCAGTATACATGCAATTTGCTATTGGTCACCAGTATCAATTGCGCAATATGCAGCTGAAGTTGCATCATAATTTTGAATGGCTTACGTCATTAGATGGATGAATATATCATGGAAACTAGAGCCAATCAACATTTTTTAGGGTCATTTTCGTTTTCAGCACCCCAAAATTATGTAAGATTAGCTAATTTTATGCCCAAAACTTTTTACCTGTTGAACAGTGTTATCTGAAAAGACTAGCTTCCACTGGAAGTGGCACCTGGGTGCTAATAAGATTTTGTCACCTTCTGGGGAAACCGGGAAGGAAAGGGCTGGAGACAGGTTGGCCTCATGACACCAGGAGGGCTCCAATCTGTCTCGCTGACATTGGGAGCTCTAAAAAAATATACATACATCAAAGGAGTATGTTTCATCCCTCATAAAAGCTAAAATATTAGTTGCAGAGAGATGAAAATACTTCTTTCTGATGGGGCACTCTGTGGGTCACATCGACATATAAAAACCATATTTGTGGCTTAGGTAGAATGCCAAGATAATGCAGGAAATGCTGGTGCTTGATTCTGACAGCCGAATAGTGATTGGTACTGTCGCGATCAGACTGATGCGCTGGTGTCGGAAATCCAATCCCCGACTTGGTGATTCAAGCCGGTCTTAGTCTGATTGACCTTGGGCAGTTCGGCACCCAGAACATCCTGTGGGCAGGTACAGGAACACCCCCCAGGGTCAATTGGCCGAGGACTAATGTACCGCCTACGTCCATATCCCCATTAATTGAGGACACGGATATTTGGGCATGGTGATTTGTATGGAACTGGTCGATCGACTAACGGATTACGGACTTTTTCTGACTTGCTCCAATCGCAGGGTAAATCTCGGTAAAGTTTTACTTCTGTTTTATTCCCTTTTTATTTTATAGTGAATAGTCAATGTGTGTCTTGTATTTTTTGTATTTCTGTAACTTTTTATATTTTGTACATATTTTATGCACTGCTCACTTTCGGGATATTAAATCTTAAAATTAATTAGTAGCTTCTTGTGTATTTAAGCATGGGCTCATATCTTTGGAGAGATTAGATTGGAGAGATTAGATTGCATTGTATTTTAGTGCCTTTAAACGCTCAGTCAAGCTCATTGCCAATCTGTATGCAATTGCACTGCGTGTGGGCAAATTGCGTGCAGATTGTAAAGGTAACAGATCTGCCAGACGGAGATCTGTGTGTGTGGGGTGTCCCAGCAGACCGTTCTGCAGATAAACTGATGGGTGGTGACAGGCTACCTTTTGTGGTGTGTCTGGTGTGGGGGTGTGTGGACAGTGGAAGAGTGATTAACATCGGGGTTCTAGCTGTAGGATAGCTGGAGAGATCCTAGAAGGGTGTGTGATTGCTAAGCTGCTCCTCAACTCTAATCAGTGCACCAGATTGTATATAAGATTTGTATCTGCCAGTGTGTGGTCGACCAGCTGGATTGGAGTGGAGTCTCCCTCCGGTGGTGGCCAAGAGGTAGTGCGGGCTGTGAAAGTACATCATGGCTGGTCTTATATATGGTTTTATATATTCAAAGTTAAGTCCCCTTTATTTCCCCTTACCCCAAGTCACGGCTGCATGTGCGCGCCTCAGTTAGCCAATCGCTGTGGACGTGGCGTGTGGGTTGCATTCGTGACGGAAAAGTTAACTGAAACGCATAAAAACCGCACCGGAACACATCAAAAATACGCATGCAGAAACACTTCCGGAACACTTCTGGACTGCGTTTCTATAGTGTGAACTGGCCCTTAGGCTAGGTTCACCTGTTCGCAGTGTGCAGACTGGTTGCGGGTGCAGGAATCACACCTGTTTCCACACATGCAACCACCCACAGCAAAATTGTGCTGCCCTTACAAGACAAGTGGGGCTGCCATTCATTCTGAATGGCACCCCATGCATCTCAGCAACGCATATGCGGGTGTGGGAACTTCAGGGAAATCGCATGGTCAAAAAGACCATGCAGTTTCCCTGCGGCCGCATGCTTAAAAAGGTGAGTTTATCTTTTTCCTGGTGGAAATGGCACGGCCCACAATAGTGTGAATAAAAAAGGCGGGTGAAAGTTTCTCTTTAAGTAGTTGGCCACAAACAATTGTCTCACAAAAATAAACATCAGCACAATCATTTTTAAAAACAGAAACTTCTATTACATATGCTTCACTGTTGATTGTGTTGAATACCCATTAGCCCCACTGCACACTGTGGTCCATATAAGTCAGACGGGAGAACCAAGAATGCGACAGGGAAGCTGGTATTCTATACAAACTAAATGTGGAATACTTGCTATAGCAGGGGAAGCTTGTGGTGACAAGGTCACTTTAAGGCCTTTGAAAGCAAGCGTTTGAGGGACGTTTTTAATGCTCCTCGAACGCCT
The DNA here is from genome assembly GCF_062004578.1 of Staurois parvus. NCBI lineage: Eukaryota > Metazoa > Chordata > Amphibia > Anura > Ranidae > Staurois > Staurois parvus. The sequence continues at coordinate 14,170,109 of NW_028318060.1, forward strand.
TATTATTATGTTATATTAAATTATACTATGGGCAGCACACAGTGCTGTTCACATTATCAATACATGAAGTGTTAGCGTCGCGTCGCTTCAAAATTGAAGCCTCATGTCGGGTCAGGAAAAGTTTGAAGCTTTTCAACACCTTCTATTCAAGTCTATGGTGACGTTCCTCGAACGCCCTGGCAGGCATTTGCGGGGCATTTGCAATGCGGTTGCAGTGCGTTAACACCATTATAGTTTATAATAGTTATTTGTGGTGCAGTCTTAAGTTGTAAAACGCTTATAAAACACCACAAAACCGCGCATAGGGCATTTGGGTAGCGTTTTTAACACTTGTAAAATGCCCATACTAAAGCTCATTAATGCCTGTCTAATGCCCATACTAACGCTATAGGGGCGTTTTTGAAGAGTTAGACATTGAGCAAGCACTAACACGCAAAATTCAGTTAAAAATCAACCCTCAGCAAAAACCTTCCTTCTCCCTTCCCCTAGCAAGCAAAAAACTCTCATGCAAAAATCTCCACCCCCAAGCAAACCCGAAGCAAAATATGTCCCCTTTCAAATAAATATCCAGCACCCCGCTCCTCCCCTCAAACAAAAATTCCCTCCTCTACAGACCCCCACCCTGGCAAAAGTTTTCTACAGTAATCCCCCTCTTTCAAACAACCCCCTTCCTAACCCAGAATAAACTCCCAACCCTCCAAGCAAAATCCCCACTCCACCACAAAGGAAAAAGTCCAAGCTACTCCTTAAAGTATAGTTCCACTTCCGCAAAACAAATTGGGATAACTTCTATATTACATGTTCTCATTCACATAACTTTAAAACTATATTAAAAACTAACTATACTTCTAAACTATATTAATAACTTTACTGTGCTGTCTGTATGATGCTGGCAGATCTCATTATCAGTTGTAAAGTTGATGTGCACACTATCTGTCCCAACAAAGGGTTAATGCTCTTAATTAAAAATATCACTAGCTATTCTAAACAAAGGAAGCTGCTTACAGGTTCCTCTGTATAAAAGTACTCCAAAAAGCAGAAGGAAAGAAATATACTCTAAATGTATTGTTTTTTAATTATTTTTAGGTATGTTGTTATAGCCACGTGCTAGCATAAAGTACTCTCTTAAAGAAACAAGGGTGAAAAGGGCTTTGTAAGGTGGTCAGTGGGACAACAAGTCCCAGTGTGGCTATTAACGCAGCTTTTATAGACACTCCATATCGCCCCCCATTGGTTATCATTAATTAGCAAGAAGGAGACCCTGCCAAACAAAAGAGGATGGGAAATATAGTTTTGGTACATGAAATCACATGACACCACTGTCGAAAGGAAACTACAACTCCCAAAAAGCTTTGCAGCCAAGTGGGAGGATCAAAGCATTGTGGAGGAATGTTTCAAGAAAGTCATGTGTCTTATTGGTCAGACTGGACAAGAAGAAGGATGCAGAAATCTGAGCACCAAGCCTGGTGCATTTTCCTGTCCTGCAGCACAAACGACGCTTCTACAGAGGAGCAACAGGGACCGGCAATCAGATACTCATTAATATAGGAGCGGCCTCAGGCAAGTGACAGGATCCAAGTGAAGAAGTTGTCAGTCTCACCCATGGCCACATTACCTCAGAGATAGGGCAGTAGACATCTTTAACACTGCTACCATTACAATGAGGTGTGGCAGGTGGTCATTTCTTGAAGGGAGTTAGATAGTATACTTCTGTTTCTGTCTCGCAGTGATTTAAGGCAAGGACTCCAGCTAATTATATTGACTACTTAGTGCCAAAAATCACTTATAGTCTATACAGCTCAATACCGACCTGGTTGTCTCTCATCATACCTCATACATCAGGTCAGTCTATCAGGAGTTTGCTCTATAAAGCTGAAAGGGATCACTTTGCCATTAAAGATTAGTGACAGAGGGTTATCAAATCCATTTTACACAAAATTACAGATATTGTTATACTACATGGTCTAGGACATCCAATAGAAACAGAATTCATCTTACTCTGTCCACCAGTTGGACCTTGTTTCAAATTATTTTAATCAGTGTTTCCATTCTTTTCTAAAGTATCACCTTACAAACACCTTTAGAAGGACTGACTGACCTAACCAAGATTCACCACTTGTGCACCATCACAGAAGGGCCCCAACTAAGCTAGCTAAAACAAAAAGAAAAGATAATCTCCTCTTGTCTTATTTATTAGCACTTGTCTCACTATTTATTTTATTAAAGATAGTTTTTTATATAGATTAAAGATCTTCAGGCAACTTGGATTAAGCAGGGCCATCCCTGAGTCTCGGAAATAGCTTAGCTCCCTAATGTTTTTGTTTTCTTAACATTCTTTTAGCTATACTGTTTGGACTCTTGTGGTCCTGTTACAGGTCAAGGTATAAACCTGGAACCTGGGCCTAGTCACATTAGTAAAAAAAAAACTAAAACTAAAATCCTCATAAATCTCTAGTCTGTTTTGTGACTGTATCGCATAGTAGTAAATTACTATAGGGTTGTGATTATAGCTGTATAACCATATCTTTGTTGGCTCACTTAATTTCAATATACTCAAGGTCATTTTAAACTGGTGTGGTTTCTTTGTGTAAATAGTGTGTCAGAGTGGTTGAGGTATTGCACCACTCAGTTCAGGGAGAGAAGAATAACTGCAGAGGGATTACCAAACTAGAGGGGGTGTGCTACACTGTGTAAATAGGAATACATAATGCAGATATAGTGGGGTTTCTCAAATTCAACTGTAAAAATCCCCCTACCCCCACCACCAAACACAAACCTCCAACCAACAAAAATCCTTTTCAAAAGCAACCTCTCCAAAACCACCAGTCACCTCTGCAACCCTCTTCCACCCCTCACCTCACTGCACTTCAGCATCTCTTGTTTATCGCTCAGCTCTACATCCCTCATCCACCCCTACTTACCTTTGAACCCCTTTTCCAGCACAGCTCATCCCTACACCTCCAGCACTGCTCACCTCTGCCTCTCCAGTACAACTCACCTCTGCAACCCTCTTCCACCACTCACCTCTCTGCAATTCAGCCACTATTTATCTCTGTACCCCCAGCATCTCTTGTTTATTGCTCAGCTCTACATCCCTCATCCACCCCTACTTACCTTTGAACCCCTTTTCCAGCACAGCTCATCCCTACACCTCCAGCACTGCTCACCTCTGCCTCTCCAGTACAACTCACCTCTGCAACCCTCTTCCACCACTCACCTCTCTGCAATTCAGCCACCATGTATCTCTGTACCCCCTGCATCTCTTGTTTATCACTCAGCTCTACAACCCTCATCCTCCCCTACTTACCTTTGAACCCCTTTTCCAGCACAGCTCATCCCTACACCTCCAGCACTGCTCACTTCTGCCTCTCCAGTACAACTCACCTCTGCAACCCTCTTCCACCACTCACCTCTGCACTTCAGCCACCATTCATCTCTGTACCCCCAGCATCTCTTGTTTATCGCTCAGCTCTACATCCCTCATCCACCCATACTTACCTTTGAACCCCTTTTCCAGCACAGCTCATCCCTACACCTCCAGCACTGCTCACCTCTGCCTCTCCAGTACAACTCACCTCAGCAACCCTCTTCCACTACTCACCTCTCTGCAATTCAGCCACTATTTATCTCTGTACCTCCAGCATCTATTGTTTATTGCTCAGCTCTACATCCCTCATCCACCCCTACTTACCTTTGAACCCCTTTTCCAGCACAGCTCATCCCTACACCTCCAGCACTGCTCACCTCTGCCTCTCCAGTACAACTCACCTCTGCAACCCTCTTCCACCACTCACTTCTCTGCACTTCAGCCACTATTTATCTCTGTACCCCCAGCATCTCTTGTTTATCGCTCATCCACCCCTACTTACCTTTGAACCCCTTTTCCAGCACAGCTCATCCCTAGACCTCCAACACTGCTCACCTCTGCCTCTCCAGTACAACTCACTTCTGCAACCCTCTTCCACCACTCACCTCTCTGCAATTCAGCCACTATTTATCTCTGTACCCCCAGCATCTCTTGTGTATCGCTCAGCTCTACATCCCTCATCCACCCCTACTTACCTTTGAACCCCTTTTCCAGCACAGCTCATCCCTACACCTCCAGCACTGCTCACCTCTGCCTCTCCAGTACAACTTACCTCCTTAACCCTTTTTCAACACAGCTCCACTTTACATCCCATGCCCCTTTCCTCACAAACAGTCAAACAATCAGGGGCAGTGTACACCATCCAGTAAGTGTTAAGTGATTATGCTGCCCCCCCTCCTCACAATCATAAAAAAGTACAGTAGCACCCCACCCCATACCCCCCCTTCACAATAACTCTATAAGCGGAAGGTGCAGGTGGGCTATGGATAGGTTGGCATGGTCACTGATAATGTGGGACATGTGCCAAGGGTGCCCCATGCTAGTGATGCCCATGCCTGTCCCTCTGTTTGCACAGATTTTTACTGTGTTTAAGAGATATCAATGCCTGAAGCCATGATGTAAGGGTTAGTGGATGGAACCACAGAACACTAAGTAAGACCAGACATCTGACACTCCTCAAGTGTTGGATAGAGAAAATTATTCACACAGTTTTACTCTTGAATACAGCAAAGATTTATAGTGTTGCCATTAAGATAGGTTAATATTAAACATTTTTTTGGTCCATGCATCTTTCTTATTATTTTATTTAGATGATGACAGAGTCACCATATTAGACACATTGCAGGGGATTATTTGAGGAGATTCACACAGTAATTTGTTTTCTGTAAATAAACCCCAGTCTACTGCTGTGTTGCATAAATCACAATAGGACTCAAGAGCACAACAATATTCTTTTTACGCCTATATGTCTGTACAGATATGTGTAACATGTGCATTCCATTGCATCAGTACAGCAGCCCTCTCTCCCACCATACTGGACTAATACCTATATAACATAATCCAGGCAGCAAGGCAACATGAATTTTCTGTCCTTCGCTCAGTGGACAAAAACCAGTCCAGGTTGTTTTGTTTGTTTGTTTTTTCGTTTATTAGAGATAAGATAACATAGGGATAGGAATGTATGGGATGACCGGAACGGTACTTGAAAACAACTTGAGGACTTGAAAATGTCTCTGACTACCAGAACTAGGCTATCCCCCTGTAGGATAACCAGATCAGCTCAACAGGTAACAAAGGATTGCAAACACTGAATTTAGGTACGGTCTCTCTGTACAAAAATGCCAAGGCACCTGGCTGATCCTTATATTCCCCAAGAAAGAGGTGTAGGGTAGCTGTACTGACTTTAAGTGGCTCTAAGCTGTCCCTTGTCAGTAAGCAAGCTGGGTATTGCACCTGGCTGCTTCTCCTCTAACAGGCTCTGGTGTATGGTGGTTGAAGCTACTCACTCAGTCACTTTGGTTAATCCCGAAGCACATGTCATTGCTGGACAGGCCCCCTGCTGGAAATGTCTCAATTGCTATCAGGATGGCTTCAACTAAGCTGAGGCTGGAAGGGTTTGTGGCCTCTGCTGCCTCTCTCTTTCTAACTCCTTCCTTCTGTTCAGTGGCAGAGCCCCCCAGCATAGGGGTCCCCTCCAGGCAACTGACTCTGGACTTTGCTCCCACATGACGAAGATCCAAAATACTTATGGCCTGTCTCTCCACCTTCTGGGCACTCCCCAACCAGGGATTGGAAGAAACGTAATAAATATTCAGGCCTCATTTCTGCCCGTCCACCCTCTAAGTTTTAGAACTCTCCAGCAGTTCTAGAAGCCAGGTGGAGGCAACAGAGACTCAGCCTTTGGAACTCTGCCAATTAATTCTAAACAAATTCATCCTGACTCATTTGCCTACAGAGGAGCTCAGCTAAATTTTCATACACTGTACACAGAGGGTGCCACACACAGATCATTCATCCACAAGTAACTACCACAGTGTGGACACCAATATTGCATCTAAATATAAAATAAACCTCCTCCTTCAATGACCTGCTTCACACATGTATGCATTCATTGCATTGGAAAACGTAGTAAGGACGTCTCTAATTAGATAAGCAAATATCCAGACATTAATGATGCAGTCATGGAAGCCCTCAGAAGATGTTCGAAATAGGGATAACATATTCACAGTCGCTTGTTTAACATTACGTGCAAAACATTTCATATCCGGCGTGGATTAATGTGCTTTTTGCATAAAATCCTTGCAGATCTCTATGGAAACTACAATTATTTCTTGTCTGCTGAAAGTAAATCCAGTACTCCAGTCAATGACATAGCACTTCATTTTTATTAAGTATCCTATTATTGCACTGTGACCTGATCAACAACTCTTCATGCAGCATAGTAGAATCACTTCAAATAATACTTCTCTTTCTTCTGTGATTTCAGAAGCAATGCTACAGAAATGTGCATGATAGCTCTTCTGTAGCAGAATATTTTATATTTATAGCAGGTGTGCACTAAAAATCAAAATATATGGGCAGGGGTGAACTGAAAATTCATGGGGCCCCCGGGCAATAGGGGATCATGGGACCCCTGTGTCCTTGCCCAAACTCAAAGAAGCCTATGAAAACGGTACCAGGGGCATCTCATGGGGCCCCCTACTGACCCCGGGCCCTCGGGCAGTGCCCGAGTTTCCAAATGGTCAGTCCACCCCTGTATATGGCATTAAACTTAGATTCACTGAAAATGTAGGCAAACTCTAATAATAGATTTTCTCATTTTTGGTCTGTAAATTATACAGTTGAATGTGTTTTTCTATTTCTGTTTGGTATGTGCAAAAAAAATCTGTTGATTTTACTAGAAATTTCATGTACTGATAACATCCCATGCCCAAGGAGGGTTTGTGGAAATGAGAAAGGGGAGAGATACAACATAAAACAACATAAACTTGGAAGGCTGTTAGCCCTCTAATGTATACTGTTTTAAACTTTAGAGTCTTTGTTGTGATTTTCGAGGCTCTTTGGAAATGGACTTCAAATTAATAGGACCTATAGGTTGTTTGCTTTCAAGCTAAAGTGCAAACATTTATTATATTGCAGAGTACCAATTTTTAGATGAGGTGGCTGCATTAGTCTTCTTTTTTAGGCTTTCTTACCTTTATTTTCACTTGGTGATCCAGCCAGCAAGTCTGTTGTTTTTCAACAGAACACAATCTCCTGCAAATGTAGCAGTTTAAAGTATATAGAAAATCCAACCAAATCATTTACCACTGACGGGAGATTTTAATTATCTGCTTTTATTTATCCATGTAGAACCTTATATCACAAAGGAAAAAACTTTTGTTGTAACTGCAGTAAGAGCTGGAGTCTGGCTACAATTTGTTAGAGTATTTAAAACTCTAATTCCATCTAACACTCCCCCTGAGACTAACAATGCTGCATTCCAAAGGTGTATCTATACTCCTTCATCCAGAGTTGTAGGCATGCAAATACAGGAGGTGTGTTACTGGCCAGATCACTAGGTAAAAACAGGGAACAAGGCTAAAATAAATAAATCTAATGATTGGTAAGTTGCAATATATTACATTTTTGGATCTGGGTTTAAAACAGCTTTAAACTGCTTCCTGTCCACCCATTGCCTATAGACGGTGGATGGAAGCAGTGTCCATGCAGGCTAATGTACCTGTACACCAGCCCACATCAGGGGCTCCAGCGTGGCTCACAGAGCGCGCATCCGGGAGCCTGGTGATCCATGTATCACTCGGACACAGCGGAACACATACTGTGTCCAGATGGTCACATGGTATTGTACTATGTTGTCAGGGAAGGAAACGAGGAAGTCCTGGCAAATGCGCCAATGCCCAATATGTGCAAAAATATGCGCATAAGCACATGGCACACGTTGCACATCCATGTGCGCGACGGCGCATCGGCTCATGCAGGGCGTGATAGTTGTTGGCGCCCAGTGGCCTTTATAATGAATGAAGCCCCTCACAATAATTGCTGGATTATCGTCAGCCTCCTGTTCCTGTGTTTCTGTGCAAATTACCCTGTTGATTATTCATTACTGACCCGGCTTGACCCTGACCTGCTTTGGCTTCTTTCCTTGCTCTTACCCCAGGTTGTTCCTCGGATCTGCTCCTACCTATGCCTGATTGATGACTTGTGCATGACCCTTGCCTGCTCCTGACTTTGCCTCCTGCTCTGCCCATCCGTCTAGATCCGCCAGTCTTCTGGAGAGCCCGCTCCTCTACCCTGTCCACCCACGGGTGTCGTCTCATCGGGTATCACCAGGCAACTACTTCATTGGCAATCCGTGCTTCTTTTGGCACTGCACCTTCTGTTACCACCTTCAGGGGTGCTTTGCACTTAGCTGTAAGGGGAGACCTCTAACCACCTCACTCTCCGTGTCAAGGTATGTAACACATGTGATTGCTGTGCTCAATCACAGCAATCACATAGTAAACAATACAAAGTAAAAGTAAAAGTAAAGATTGGTTCTCTCTGCTCTTACTCTGAGAGCAATGCTGCAGCCTGTGAGTGTACACCAGCCTATCAGGCTGCTTGTACACTCACGGACTGTAGTGCCAGCCAGTCCCAGTGTCCCTGATCACTGCCCCAGTGTAACCATAAAAAAATGCAACCAGCCCGTCACCTGTCTCAGTACTCACAATAACACCGCCATACATCATAACAATGTCCTGATCACCACCATAACCTATACCAGCGCCATGATCACCACTATATGCCATATCACCGTCCTGATCACAACCATATGCCATACCAGATCCATGATAACCGCCATATGCCACACCAGCGCTTTGATCACCTCCATACACCATACCAGCACCCTGATCACCACCATACACCATACCAGCACCCTGATCACCACCATACCCCATACCAGCATCCTGATCCCTGCCATACCAGTGTTTAGATCACCCCATATGCCATGCCAGCATCCTGATGACCGTCATAGCCCACACCAGCGTTCTGATCACCCCATATGCCATACGAGCATCCTGATCACTGCCATACCCTATACCAGTGTCCTGATCACTGCCATACCCCATACCAGCCTTCTGATCACCCCATATGTCATACCAGTGTCCGGATCACCGCTATACACTGTACCAATGTCTTGATCACCGCTGTACCAGCGTCCTGATCACTGCCACACCTCGTGCCAGCGTCCTGATCACCCCATATGTCATACCACTGTCCAGATCACCACCATAACCCATACCAATGTCCTGACCTGATCACTGCCATACGTCATACCAGCATCCGATATTTTAGGGCCTCAACTGATACATTTTAAGATATTTATCCCATAGTTTGTAGACTCTATAACTTTCACACAGAGTAAATAATATACACTGTTTTGGGTTATTTGTACCCCAAAATATGTAGCATAATCACTTTGACCTACATTTATGAAAAAAGATTATTTATTTGCAACATTTTATAAGAAAAATTAAACAAAAAAAAGTTTTTTCAAAATTTTTGGTATTTTTTTAATTTATATGGCAAAAAAATAAAAAAAAAACCCAGTGATGATCAAATACCACCAAAAGAAAGCTCTATTTGTATGAAAAAAATTATAAAAATTTAATTTGGGTACAGTGTTGCATGACCGAGCAATTGTCATTCAAAGTGCGACAGTGCTGAAAGCTGAAAATTGGCCTGGACTGGAAGGGGGTTAAAGTGTCCGGACTTGAAGTGGTAAAAAAGGAAGAGAGTGTAGTTACAAACTAAAACTGTACATGAAAATTTCAAATATATTTATAACATCCGACGCCTTTATCTCTGGATAGTTTCAATAGATTATTAGAACAAAAGATATTTAAAATCAAAGTATTATAGCAGGACCAGCATTTCCCTACACATCAATGTATTTTTGTGCAATAATCCCATTGGAGAAAACTGTAACCTGTGCTATCTCCTATAGCGCTTACACATACAGGTGAAACTGGAAAAATTAGAATATCATGCAAAAGTTCATTTATTTCAGGTAAAACTAATATATGATATAGACTCATTACATGCAAAGCAAGATAGTTTGAGCCGTGATTTGTCATAATTGTGATGATTATGGCTTACAGCCCATGAAAACTCCAAATCCAGAATCGCAGATAATTAGAATATTACATGCAATCAATAAAACAAGGATTGTACATTGAACAATATCAGACCTCTGAAAAGTATAAGCATGCATATGTACTCAGTACTTGGTTTGTGCCCCTTTTGCAGCAATTACTGCCTCAATGCGGCGTGGCATGGAAGCTACAGTTGTGACCAAAATTATTCAACCCCCACTGAAATTGAGTGTTTTGGCCAGTTTGACATTGCTTTTGATCATTCAGTCATCTTGCTTACATTTACATTAAAGAGGCACTTGTAGGTCAGACAAATATAACATAACAGTTATAATGAAATAACCACAAATGTCTTTTCTGTGCTCACAGCATTATCAGTTTTATTCAACCCCCAAGTGACATTCAATCTTAGTACTTAGTACAGCATCCTTTTACAGTTATAACAGCTTTTAAACGTGAAGCATAGCTTGACACAAGTGTCTTGCAGCGATCTACGGGTATCTTCGCCCATTCTTCATGGGCAAAGGCCTCCAGTTCAGTCACATTCTTAGGCTTGCGCACTGCAACTGCTTTCTTTAAGTCCCACCAGAGGTTCTCAATCGGATTTAAGTCTGGTGACTGCGATGGCCACTCCAAAATGTTCCAGCCTTTCCTCTGCAACCATGCTCTAGTGGACTTGGAGGTATGCTTGGGATCATTGTCCTGTTGAAAGGTCCAACGTCTCCCAAGCCTCAGGTGTGTGACGGACTGCATCACGTTTCCATCCAATATCTCCTGGTACTGAAGAGAATTCATGGTACCTTGCACACGCTGAAGCTTCCCTGTACCTGCAGAAGCAAAACAGCCCCAAAGCATGATTGACCCTCCACCATGCTTCACAGTAGGCAAGGTGTTCTTTTCATCATAGGCCTTGTTCTTCCTCCTCCAAACATAGCGTTGATCCATGGGCCCAAACAGTTCTAATTTTGTTTCATCAGTCCACAGAACACTATCCCACAACTTTTGTGGTTTGTCCACATGGCTTTTGGCATACTGCAGTCGACTCTTCTTATTCTTTGGAGACAGCAAGGGGGTACGCCTGGGAGTTCTGGCACGGAGGCCTTCATTACGCAGTGTGCGTCTTATTGTCTGGGCTGAAACTTCTGTACCCACATCTGACAAATCTTTTCTCAGTTCCTCAGCAGTCACACGGGGACTTCTCTCCACTCTACGCTTCAGGTAGCGCACAGCAGTCGAAGTCAGCATCTTCTTTCTGCCACGACCAGGTAGCGTTTCAACAGTGCCCTTTGCCTTGAATTTGCGAATGATGCTTCCTAAGGTGTCTCTTGGTATGTTTAACATCTTTGCAATCTTCTTATAGCCATTGCCCTTCCTGTGAAGAGAAATCACCTCTTCTCTTGTCTTCCTGGACCATTCTCTTGCCTTCACCATGTTTGTAACCACACCAGTAAATGTCTAGAAGGAGCTGAGTATCACAGTCATTTTAAAGCTGCCTAATTGGTGCTTATTATGCTTGATTGCTGCTCGGTGACATCCACAGGTGTTTTCAATACCTGATGGAAAGCACCTGTATGAACCTCTGTTCTTCAGAGTGGTAGTCTTTAAGGGGTTGAATAATTGTGGCAATGAAGAAACCACATAAGAACCATTTACTACTGTATTACATAAACAATTGATGTCATTTTAGTTGCATTTGGGTAGTTACAACGTCCTTGTAGGATTTGATTCTGAATACAATTCCAAATGTACACTATAGTCCCTAAACCCCTTTACAGCATTGGGGGTTGAATAATTTTGGTCACAACTGTATCAGCCTGTGGCACTGCTGATGTGTTATGGAAGACCAGGATGCTTCAATAGTGGCCTTCATCTCTTCTGCATTGTTCGGTCTCATGTCTCTCATCTTTCTCTTGGCAATGCCCCATAGATTCTCTATGGGGTTCAGGTCAGGCGAGTTTGCTGGCCAATCAAGCACAGTAATCCCACGGTCATTGAACCAGGTTTTGGTGCTTTTGGCAGCGTGGGCAGGTGCCAAGTCCTGCTGGAAAATTAAGTCAGCATCCCCATAAAGCTCGTCTGCGGAAGGAAGCATGAAGTGCTCCAAAATATCCTGGTAGACGGCTGCGTTGACCGTGGATTTAATGAAGCACAGTGGACCAACACCAGCAGATGACATGGCTCCCCAAATCAACACAGACTGTGGAAACTTCACACTGGACTTCAAGCATCTTGCAGTGTGTACCTCTCCATTCTTCATCCATACTCTGGGTCCTTGGTTTCCAAATAAGATGCAAATGTTGCTCTCATCAGAAAAGAGGACTTTGACCACTGAGCAACAGACCAGGTCTGTTTTTCTTTAGCCCAGGTAAGACGCTTCTGACGTTGTTTGTTGTTCAGGAGTGGCTTGACAAGAGGAATACGACATTTGAAGCCCATGTCCAGGATCCGTCTGTGTGTGATGGCTCTTGATGCACTGACTCCAGCCTTAGTCCACTCCTTGTGAAAGTCCCCAACACTTTTGAATGGCCTTTTCCTGACAATCCTCTCCAGGGTGCAGTCATCCCTGCTGCTTGTGCACCTTTTTCTTCCACATATTTCCCTTCCACATAACGTTCTATTAATGTGCTTTGATACAGCACTTTGGGAACATCCAACTTCTTTTGCAATTACCTTTTGAGGCTTTCCCTCCTTATGGAGGGTGTCAATGATGGTTTTCTGCACAACTGTCAAGTCAGCAGTCTTTCCCATGATTGTGATTCCTACTACACCAGACTGAGAGACCATTTAGAGGCTCAGGAACCCTTTGCAGGTGTTATGGCTTAATTAGCTGAATAGAGTGGGGCACTTTGAGCCTAGAATATTGCACCTTTTCACAATATTCTAATTTTCTGAGATTGTGGATTTGGGGTTTTCATGAGCTGTAAGCCATAATCATCACAATTATGACAAATCACAGCTTGAACTATCTTGCTTTGCATGTAATGAGTCTATCTCATATATTAGTTTCACCTTTTAAGTTGCAGTATTGAAATAAATTAACTTTTGCACAATATTCAAATTTTTCAAGTTTCACCTGTATAGAACATCTCAATGTCATGGACAGGGGCATATTTACCACAAGGCAGACAAGGCATTTGCCTAGGGCAGCATTTTTTTCAGGGGGCAGCTGCATTTTTCAGGGGGGCAGAGGCATTTTTCAGGAAGGCAGCGTTGCCCCCAAAAGAAGGGATGGAAGAAGGGACACCCACAGCATGGGGACCAGGTGGGATCTGAGAGAGGCTGTGGGCTGCTTGATGGTGTATGCAGAGCCCGACTCTTGTTCCCGGGAATGTCCGGAGCTATGAAGGTGAGTGTCTTCTCTCTCGCCGGGGTGGGGGGAGTTGCCAGTGTATGGGGGGCGGTGGTAGTGGAAGGCTCTCTTGGGTGGGGTGTTGTTGGTCAATGTCAGGCTCTTATTGTGGGGGAGGGGGGTGTTTGTCAGTGTCAGGGTCTCTCCGCGGGGGAGGGGGCGCCAATTTTTGTGTTGCCTAGGGCAGCACGAATCCTAAATACACCACTGGTCATGGACAGATATGCAAACTGTTACACTTTACTTTTGAAAGTAAATAGAATTATTTCATGTAATTCAAACAGCATATAGTGGCCCATTGACTACAGGGCAGATAGCCAACAAAATATTCACTAGAAAATGTAATTTAAAATGTTTGTAGATGCATGGGTGGAATTTCCTGCTGACAAATGATGATACTGCAAACTGTGACGTGTTATCTTATTAATCACTAATGTAATAGTCAGCAAATATACTGTATGTTTTGCCAACAATACAATGCATTCTTTGCTTTATCTTGCCTAAAACCAACAACAACTACTTGGGGTAGTACCAGGGGCGGACTGACAACTCATGGGGCCCCCAGGCAATAGGGGATCATGGGGCCCCTGTGTCCTTGCCCAAACTCAAAAAAGCCTATGAAAAAGGTACCAGGGGCATCTCATGGGGCCCCCTACTGACCCCGGGCCCTTGGGCAGTGCCCAAGTTTCCAAATGGTCCTGGGTAGTACACCCCTTGGCAAATGATGAGAACGCAAAATGTAAATGAGTTTTTATTGTGAATATATCATCAAATATTGTACAATTAATCAAAGTCAGCCTGCCTCTGGCAATATATCATATACATTGACAAAACTAAAAAGGCAACAAGGAAATTTAACACATACAATTTTCTTGTTAGGTTAACTCGTTTACAGCTGTACTTTGTACCTTCATTGCTGCTAGGTTAGGTTTTGCAGCCAGTGCACAAATTGTTTATTTGACTTTTAGTGCAGTAAGGCTAAGTTCACACTAGCTTTGTTAGCAGACGTTAGACAGGCGTTTGGGAAGCGTTTTTAACGTTCCTCAAACGCCTATGAAAATTCTACACATGGCAGCACACAGTGCTGTTCACACTGAAGCGTTAGAGTTGCATCACGTTGCATCAAAATTGACTCCTCATGTTGAGTCAGGAGGAGTTGAAGCCTCCCATTCAAGTTTTTGGGGCGTTTGCGAGGCAGCTGTGAGGCGTTTGCGGAGCATTAATACAATTAAACTTCATTATAGGCGTTTGAAGTTCGGTTTTAATGCTTGGCAAACGCCTCAAAAACGCACATATGGCATTTGAGGATCGTTTGGGGAGCATTTGAGGAGCGTTAAAATCTTCCCAAACGCCTGTCTAATGCCTGTTAAATGCTATATGGGCGTTTGGCAAGAGTTAGAAATTATTCAAGTGTGAACAAGCCCTTAGTCAACTGTTCATTGGTCATCATTGCACAACATTGATTAATATGTTGTAGACAAATATAATTAATAATGAAAGATAGCTGTTGGTGGGGAAATGCTTTAAGCTGGCCATGC